>NC_135227.1:20276480-20353980 GCF_052324685.1 Brachyhypopomus gauderio
CTGCAGTAGTGAGAGTCCTGCAGTATTGAGCATGTGCAGTGAGAGTCCTGCAGTAGTGAGAGTCCTGCAGTAGTGAGGGTCCCGCAGTAGCGAGGGTCCCGCAGTACTGAGCATGTGCAGTGAGAGTCCTGCAGTATTGAGAGTCCTGCAGTATTGAGAGTCTCGCAGTAGTGAGAGTCTCGCAGTAGTGAGGGTCCCACAGTAGTGAGAGTCCTGCAGTAGTGAGAGTCCTGCAGTAGTGAGAGTCCTGCAGTAGTGAGCATGTGCAGTGAGGGTCCTGCAGTAGTGAGAGTCCTGCAGTAGTGAGCATGTGCAGTAGAGCGTCCCGCAGTAGTGAGAGTCCCGCAGTAGTGAGAGTCCTGCAGTAGTGAGCATGTGCAGTGAGGGTCCTGCAGTAGTGTGCATGACCTACCGTGCACTGCGGAGCTCCTGCCGTTCAGCTCTCGTATGGCTCTTGGCCTCAGAGCGGAAGCCCAGTGCTCCGTGATCCAAACCCAGGAGCTTACTGAGCCGAGCTGCTCCATACAGATCCTGGAACTTCGCCATCACCTGCCCCACATCACACGTGGAAAAACACATCACAATAATGTCACAGTAGTTACAATAACCACAAACAGGTAAAACACTCAAAAACAATAACAGCACCGAGTGATCCAACATCTATAGTGTTTGTCTTACTGTATTTAGCTGGATTAATATATAGGCTGTAGATACACGTTAATACGCAGGTCTCATGCAGGGCTCACGGAGGGCACACGCAGGGTTCACGCAGGGTTCACGCAGGGCTCATGAATGGCCTCCAGCAGTGCATTCATTAATAACAGCAATAACACTTTCATATTTCACACTGTGTTCCATTAAAGTTTGGAGAACAGTGACATAACTTGTGCTTACATACTTCCTACTGGACTGGTTTGCTGGGCTGGTTTGCTGGACTGGTTTGCTGGTCTGAAATTAGGCCTACCTGCAGCTCCAGTAGTGAATCCTGGGAAAGTGCTTTTAGTATGGGATTAAGTTTTAAACTGGTGTAGGAAACTGGCCTCTGGTGTGTGTGTGTGTGAGAGCAGTGACATGCAGTGGTGTTAAATGCTATGGTAACTGGGAATTCCACACTGGTTTCACTGGGACAAACAAAGCTTTGATGTCCATACCTTCCTCTTTACAAATTTATCCCAGTAATTACTGGGATAAGATCTGGGAAAGGGCAGAACACAAAACACTTATTTCTTCTGCAGGAAAATGAACTGAAGACAGATATGACAGGTTTATAATATTTTTATAAGCACTTACGGGGTGTTTATAACCAGTCTGTCCCACTGCCCTTTAAAGTCATCCTCAGTGGGTTGTGTTGTGATGTAGACACCATCAAACTCCATCTTGCGTGCCAATTCCTTCTCCCTCTTAAAAATCACCAAGGGAACCTAACAGGAGCATCCAATGTAATACACAGAATAAACCGTGTGTGGGTGTGTGTGTGTGTGTGTGTGTGTGGGGGGGGGGGGGGGGGGGGGGGGGGTGTGGGGGTGTGTGTGTGTGTGGGGGTGTGTGTGTGTGTGGGGGTGTGTGGGGGTGTGTGTGTGTGGGGGGGGGGGGGGTGTGTGAGTGGGTGTGAGACATGTCCAATACCTGTATGCAAACATTCTGTAGTAGTATTAAGTCTAGTCAACACAACCAGACATGCTGAAGTTCAAAATACAACACCATGAGTTATGGCTACTAGATCTGAGGTGTTCAGTCCTGGGGGGACCATGAGTTATGGCTACTGGACAGTTCCATGAGCAGGATGGCTGACAATCCTTAAGAGACAAACGAGCTCATGTTCGAACTCAGACAGACGAAAGCTCCACTAGCAAAGACAAGCGCTACACGGGCCAATCACAGTCGTGGGCCGCTAGGGACCCAGCGCAGTGGCGGTGTTTAGCTCGGTCCTGGCAGACCCGTGGAGTCTCCTCTGTTGTTCTGTTCTCCATACACATCCGAGCCAGGTAATCACAGCAGATAATCACACCCTGCAGAGCTCTGATTAACTGGCTCAGTTGTAATAGAACAGCAAGACACAATCTAAAAGGTTTAATCTGTCACCAAACATGAGCCTCGCGTATACAAACGCAGCTAAGGAACCAGACTTGCCTTCAGACAGCAGTAGCCAATGATGGAACAGAATGAGATAAGCGTGTGCAAGATAGCCAGGCCGCGGAGAAGAGCACCCACGTAACTGCCTTCTCCTTCTCCCAGGATTAATCTCTCCATCCCTGAATCCACAGCTTCTGATCTGAGATCAGTCAGGTCTTCCTCAGTCGTGCCCTCAGGTCTGCTGGAGGATACCTGTCACGCACACGCAGCAGGTGCTATCAAAACACAGCAACTACACAGCAACAGCACACATGTTTGTGTTTATGAGAACACAAACACATTTATAAATATATTTATACATTGCTTCATACATCTACACTCCAGCTTGTACACTACATCCCTACACTATTCTCATTCACTCTGAATTATACACAGAATACAGAACTGTTTGTACTTTAAAGTTAATCAATATATTAGTACGTGTGTATAAGATTCACGCAGTGTCACCTTGTAGAACAGCAGGATGAAATTAATGGCAAAAGCCAGACACAGTGCTAGCATTCGAATACTGTAGAAACTCCGGGCAAAATAGTTCTGTGAGAAAAAACAGACACATGGGGTTTACTCAATACGCACACTTCAAATCGATGAGAATGATTACGAGTGTTTCCAAACAAACAGAGAGAAGCAAACAGAAAAATAAGAGAGAGAGGGGGAAGAGAGTGGAGAGAGAGAGTGGAGAGAGTGTGGGAGAGAAGAGGAGAAAGAGGGGGAGAGAGAGGAGGAGAGGAGGGGACAGAGATCTACAAATGAAAGATCAGAGATGCAATGAGCACTTTGATCCTCCATACAAGCAGCGGCGTCTTGCGTGAGCTCAGAGTTCTCCGAGCGGCTGCGTGTGGAACGCCAGTCTCCGTGGTCTTGTGTGGGCCGGGCTTCCCAAGCCATCGTTTGTGTTTTTTGCCTTTCTTCTCGTTGTCCTTCTCGTCATCTTCTCGTCTGTGAAACACACACTTCTCACTCCTCTGTCACATGAAAGTGCTGCTGTTCTCTGGCTAATTTGGCATCGATCTCCAGGATATGTGAACTACAGGAACACAGAGGAACCGTCTTTTGAACCACTCTTTACAGTAATACGGAGAGACTACTCACTGCCTTCTCTCTGGACATTTTCTCATGTCTCATAACGTGATCATTGTCTAAAATTACCATCAATGGAATGACACAGAAAAGAAAGTCAAAAATGTCTTGGTCCAATGCAGTAAGGGCTTTATTTGATCTAGAACAGGGGTGCCCACAGTTTTCAGCTTGCGAGCTACTTATAAGATGACCAAGTCAGAAAGATCTACCGGGGTGGCGGCGAACGTAATTTGTTGAGCGGGGGGGGGGGGGGGGGGGGGGGTGGCGAACGTGGATTGCAGATTGGCTACCGTGAATGTCAATCAAAATACAACCGTCAGTGCAGATGTGCGATTCATCTACTACTATTTTATGTGACGCGATCTACGCACATTCCTTCGCGATCGACCGACACTTCCTTCGCGATCGACCGGTCGATCGCGATCGACGTAATGAGCACCCCTGATCTAGAACATACTCGTGAACATACTCGTGAACATACTCAGCTTTTTCAGGTTCTGACTGCTTCTCCTGCTCTTCCATGTCTTCTTCACGCGCCACTGCCTATTGACACCCAGCAAGCACCATTCACACAGAAGAAAAATTAAAAATACAATATAAATATAAAATACCAGAGCTTTTACAACCCAATTTCATATTTTAAACAATCAGACAAACTAACAACGTAAAACAACTACAGACAAACTAACAACGTAAAACAACTACAAAAGGTTCAAGATGTTACTCTAACACCAAACCCAGGTTCATACCCCAGGAACATGTGCACACTACTAACTAGACACTTGAAAGTGCACAGAGACAGTAGAAGTTTCTGGAATGTTCTGACCAGGTATTTTGAGGGATCCACAAGTTTGCTGAGGGTGGCGTCTGAGTCTGGAGACAGCAAGGTGTACGTCCCTCCTTCTTTCTTCAGCTGAAGGCCAAAGATGTCTGTAAGTAGCTGAGGGTTCCTGGTCACGGTGGACAGGTCCAGACTCACCACCCGCAGGTCGTCCTGAGACAAGACGCCGCGCGCGAGACCTCTGACCTCATCACTCGCCCCTTCACTGTCGCCTGTGACCTCATCTAAGGTAGGGTCCCGTAGGTCACCAAAGATATCGGAGAGTTTCACCCCTTTGGCAAATTCAATGATCCATCCACTCAGAAAGACGCAGTAGAGGGTGTGGAGAATGAACTGCACCGTGCCCAACGCGGCATGAACGATGCCTGCTAGAACCTTCCGGAAGATGAGCAAGACGGCAGAAACGAGTCCCTTCACGGTGACCCTCCTCCACAGGCACTGCAGGTTCCCTGCAGAGAGCAGAGAAATGATCCCCACCAGGCCCCACACGGGGGTCGGGATGAAGCCGTTCACCTTGCCAACTGGCAAAAATCCTCTCAGTTTGGTGGTTTCATTTTCCGTGGGAAACTCTTCATACACGTCCTTCCTCTTCTCCCCCTCATCCTCACAGCCAGGACCAGAGATCTGAGCGGCCAGCTGCATCTCAAAGATGGTGTCTTCACAGAAATTAACGAACATCTCCATCTTCTCTTTCTCTCTGCCTTCATTCACCATCTCGAAGATGAACTGACGCTTGCTCTCCTTTACCTAGGTCAGTTTAAAAAAAATGAAAATGAAGGAGAAAGAAAGTAAGAAAGAACAGAAAGAGTTTCTGTAATTCCATAATTCCTGCAAGTTCCTGCCCTCACAGTGATTTCACTACTCCAAGACTCATCTTCATTTTTGATCAATACACTGTACAACAACAATGTTCAATAACATGGCTGCTGTGCATTGCATTGTCTTATTGTAATGTGATTTTACATTGTACAGTGTTATTGTACATTGTTATTGTACATTGTGCTATATTGTTAACACTGTACAACACTGGGGTTTGCAGCAAATTCAACAATTGGCTTTTACTAAAGAAAGAAGTTACTTTGACGAAATCATCCGACATTACCTGTGGTTTCTCCCACTGCATGCGGCTGGACGGGCTGATCTCAAAGTAGACCCTCTCAACACGTTTCCCTCTTCCCATGATCTCGATCCTGCCCAGGTGAGGCTGGAAGTAGCCGAGCACGCTGTCGGCCAACTCCAGGAAGCTGCGCAGCCGGGAATCATGGGGCATGTGTTCAGCCAGGCTGGTCAGCAGGACCGCCACATTGAAGCCGATGTCCTTAGCGGAGTCGTGGAAGCGTGCCGTGAAAGCCCGATAGTCCACAAGCTTGTTTTCCTTCATCTTCACGCAGGAGAGCAGGAAAGTGATCTCGCTTGGTGAGTAGCGCTTGAACCCCTCCATGGCCCTCTGGAGGTCCTTCTGGGAGATCAGACCTCGCCCATCTGGGTCATATTCCTTGAAGGCATCTGAGGACACGAGCACCTTGAGTTTCAGGAACATGTCGAAGAACTTGAGAATCATCTCAACGTTGCTCGATGACTCCACCAGCATGTCCACCATCTGCTTGCCGATTGTCCCATTTACCACGTTTCCTGGTGACAACAACAATGAAGTTTACCACGTTTCCTGGTGACAACAACAACGAAGTTTACCACGTTTCCTGGTTATAATAATGCTTAAAATTATCCCATAAACCAGTATAGAATCTATGCTTCATAAACCAGTACTGAAACTATCCTTCATAAACCAGTATAGAATCTATGCTTCATAAACCAGTACTGAAACTATCCTTCATAAACCAGTATAGAATCTATGCTTCATAAACCAGTACTGAAATTATCCTTCATAAACCAGTACTGAAACTATCCTTCATAAACCAGTATAGAATCTATGCTTCATAAACCAGTACTGAAACTATCCTTCATAAACCAGTATAGAATCTATGCTTCATAAACCAGTACTGAAACTATCTTTCATAAACCAGTATAGAATCTATGCTTCATAAACCAGTACTGAAACTCTTTCATAAACCAGTATAGAATCTATGCTTCATAAACCAGTACTGAAACTCTTTCATAAACCAGTATAGAATCTATGCTTCATAAACCAGTACTGAAACTATCCTTCATAAACTATACTTCATAAACCAGTATAGAAACTAATCCTTCATAAACTAGTAATGTTCCTTCATGAATCTCTCAAAACCCACCCAAAAGCTTACAAACAGAACTGCATGGGGCCTAAGACATTATAATGGTAATTGCTCCATTTTCACTTTCATTTTTAGAGTTTTAACCCTCTAAACCCCAAAAGCATATGTAGTATTACAGTAATTTCAACAGACTATGCCATACTGTACACAGAACTATACCAATTACACTGACATTACATTCCAGGAGGTTCATCTCTGAACTTTAAATAATTAACCGGGTTCGTGTCATAACTAACCTGTCATAACTACATTAAATTATTAACAGGATTCATTAAATAATGAACAGGGTTAATTTAACTTCCTGCTCCAAACATCTGAGACGTGTGTCTCACCTTCCAGCATGGCGAGGAGCATCAGCACCATGTCTTTAAGCACATCCATCAGATCCTGAAGCAGCTCCATCTGACTACAGTCCTGGACACAGCACACTAACCATCATCTCCATGTCTCTGCTCTAATTGGTCGAACCAATAGAAGGCACCCATCACTACGTACCCATCTACCTGTGATGTACCTTCAATCAATTACAGGGTGTAGTATTTCAAATAAAATATTAAACATTTTATTTAATCATTTTGTCACATTATTCCATTTCAGGTCAATGCATTTTGACATCAGTCATAAGAATGCTGTGTTCGTTTCAGTTCCGTTCACCAGTGTGTTTTCTTCTCACAGACCTGAGAAAGTTTCATCTGCATGTGTGCGAAGACGTGGAGGAACCCCACCACGGCGTCCCACAGACGGCTATGGGCCAGACTCTCCTGGTTCCCAGCACAGGGTCCCTGACAAGAGCAGCAATCATAGTCAACGACACACACACACACACACACACACACACACACACACACACACACACACACACACACACACACACACACACACACACACGTCCTGCTTTCTGTAAGGTGCTATTTGAACTGTGGAGATTTGCAGCAAAACATGACACAGAGAAAAATATATTAGCGACACAAGAGCCCCACGCGATTTGTGCAGTAACTAGAAATAACAAAAAAGCTGAAATTAATATCATGCCCACTACTCCCTCATCTCTGGGACTGCTTACTTAAATAAAGTCATAAAATTCCCCACAGACTGTTAAGATACGGATCTGTAAAAACGTCTTCATCTACTCCATCTACTGGCAGTGTGTGCTTAGATCATGGGTTAAAGCAAGAAATTTTCATTTGACTGAAAATTTTTCCTGGCAAAAGACAATGCCAGCAATTACTGAAAATGTGGTGTAGCCTCTTTTGTCTAATTCTACACAATAAACACATTTATAAAGTATATTTATCTAAACAGCCTGTGTAATGAGAGAAGAGAGAATCTATGAAGCGACAAAATGCAACACCTGAGCTATAAATGTACATAAATGTTTTTATAATGGAGTTATCTGGGGGTCCTCTTCCAGAACATTGTTTAAAGATCAAGTCAAATTTAGTGAATCCTGGTGAGTTTTAAAATGGTATGAAGCTCTCTTGTTTTTATCAGATTCACTATCGCAAAAACATAAGCAGTAAGATTACCTGGTTTATCTTACAAAAAAATTTAATGTCCAAAAATGGCAAATTTAATCGCACCACTGGATGGAGCTTTTAAATACAAACAGAACAACACCATCCATGTTAAACTGGCTTAGAAATAAAAAAGTTGACATTTCAAATGGAAGAAATGCGCCTTTTTTCTTCGACTATTAAAGCTAAATGAAGAAAAGTCTGTGATCGGTGGAGAGATTCTTCAGTATAAATAACCATAACTTCTATATTTCACTACAAATTCTAATAAAATTTGAAATGTAGTCACTTTATAGTATGGACATGACAGTATAATATTCAAAATGAATGAACAAATGAATATTTCATGATTAATCTTTAAATTAATTAATAAATAAGTCAGGTAATCATTATGGTGAAATAAAAAAAACTACATTTCTATTAATATTCAGAGAAAACGCTGTAACCTAAAGATTCTGTTAACACAATTAAGACACAATATGATAAAAACAGACGTGTAGGCATGATTAATTCATTATTTATTTATTTATTACTGTTATTAAAATTATCTGATACAAGACAACTCAAAGAAATTATGTCATTAAAGTTTAAAAGTATTGCAACTATTATGATTATAGTTAGTTTAAATATATAAAATATTTAATAAATATTTCGTGTTGGTTAGGACATAAATTATGTGATTTTGTATTACGCCTTACGGTCTGACCACCTGTACCGGCTCAAAAAAAAACACTTATATTTCTGATAAAAATTTAACTTTATCAGAATAAGGATAAAATACTGAATTTATCTTACATCTACCTCTGAAGCTCTTCGGATGTCTGAAATACAGGCGGTCCCCGGGTTATTACGACGTCGTGCGTCGTGTTTGGTGTGCGCGGCGGAAGAATACACGGTTATGCGGCTCGGGACCGAGGAGGACGGCGTCAGGATAGGATAACTGCGTGCAGTACGTTATTCGCGTACAGTATGTACCTTTGTTCCGACAAAGCCTGGTTAAAGCAAGCACCCACACTACGCAAAGTAAAGCCTGTATGGCGTAATCGCGGTGGCTCCACCTGTGCGCGAGAGCCTCGCGCGCTGGCGATTCGCGAGGTCGTGCACCTCTCGAATTTTGTAACTTCATTTCGCCCGTGCCGCGCTTCAGCGCAATGAACAAAGTCATGTTTGCAGGGTTCATACACCTTTATAAGGTGGAATTAAAACACTTGTACGTCACTTTCAAGGTCCATTTCAATATTTCCCAGCACGTTAAACTTAATAAAGTTAAATATTTATACATATACTCGAAACGATTCGAAATAATTCGCGTTTTATTCACATTATTTAGGGGTTGTTTATTTTCAAAACGCCCGATCTTAACGTCTTCTCCCATGTTTCGTCCTGGAATTACAAGAGGCTCGTATTTGTTAACGTAATACAAGAGAATTGTTCAGTCAGATAGCTATTTGTTGTGAAACGAAGTAGATACAATTTCAAGCATGTTCATTTAGCCTAATTTCCAGCACTTTTTTTCCTGAAACACAAAGCAACATTAAAATTGGTCAGGTGAATGTTCCCTCCCCTGTTTTTAAGGGCTGTTTCTTTATACTACCACATATCGTTTCGGACAACACTGCAAAGAATGCGACGCGCCAAGTAGCCTCCGCCGTTTGCGCAGGTGTGCGGAGTCGCGCGCTACGGTCACTCGCGAAAGTATAATCACCCAGGCAGGAGGAAGGTAACTTTTCTACGTAATGTCCGAAAATCAGAAGGCGGGATGACCCGCAAGTCAATCAAATGACACCGCCGTCATCCATCCAGCGCTGACGGTCCAGTGAGAGGATCATATTTCGGACACAAAACAGATAGCACGCCTGTGTGGTTTATTATGATTTGACGGATTTTTTCCCCAAAAAATTCAAATGACGGAAATCCGTCGTAGTGACGGAGAACTTTAACCCATGGCTTAGATTCAAAGTGTTAGCTTAGAGTTCCTCTTCCAGAAGGTTCTTCACCTGGATGTACTCAGTGAGGGTGTTGAACACCTGCTTGGCCGCCCTGACGGCTTTGGAGAAGTTCCGTTGGCCATATTCATCAATGACGTCTTTCCCAGAGTAGTACCAGTAGAAATCATTGATGGACTCCTATATCCGTATGGAGATCAATACTCAGTATGGAGAACATTCGTGTTTTATTCCACAATACACAATGACTGGTTTAGGGAATTGGAAGGCAACTGCAACATGTGCTTATATTACATAATTAACCTTAATTAGTAGGTAGCCATAATTAGCACATTTGGCAGCTACGTGCTCCTGTGATGGAGTGATGTACCTGCAGTCGGAGCAGGAAGTCCACCGTACAGATGATGATGTTCACTGTGGTGTTGTTTCCTGTCTGCGTCCTCAAGTAATTCTGAAACTCTACACCCAAAAAGTAGCTGAAAAGAACCTTATGAAATGGGACTCAAAGAGCCATGTATACAAAACAAGAGTGATTCCTACAACACTGTGTTTACCCACAAAATGCATTTATAATTGCCAATAAAATATAGCAGAGAGTAGAGGAGAGAGAGTAGAGGAGAGAGAGTAGAGGAGAGAGAGTAGAGGCGGGTTAGATAATGCACAAGGACAGAGTTGAAGAGTGAGCCACCTGCATTGTGGCCTTCACACAGCAGCTGAAGAAATCGGAAGAGGTCACAAGTCAGACACACATCTGCCATAACCTCATCACCTACAGAGAGATAGAGATGGAGGGATAGAGAGAGAGAGAGACAGAGAGAGAGTAAGAAAGAGGGGGAGACAGAGAGAGAGGGATAGAGAGAGAGAGACAGAGAGAGAGTAAGAAAGAGGGGGAGACAGAGAGAGAGGGATAGAGGGAGAGTAAGAAAGAGGGGGAGACAGAGAGGGAGAGAGAGACAGCGAGAGAGAGTAAGAAAGGGGGAGACAGAGAGGAAGAGAGAGACAGTGAGGGAGAGTAAGAAAGAGGGGGAGACAGAGAGAGAGAGGGAGAGAAAGAAAGAGGGGAGACACAGAGAGAGAGAATTGAAAAATTGAGAGAGAGAGAGAGAGAGTGTGAGAGACAGAAAAGGAGACAGAGAGGGGCAGACAGAGAGAGAGAGAGAGAGAGAGAGAGAGAGAGATAGACAGACAGAAAGGGAGACAGAGAGAGAGGGAGAGAGACAGAGACACAGACAGAGAGATAGAGAGAGAGAGGCAGGTTGGCATGATACAAATGTCCTCTGTAGATGCCAATAAAACACCACTTCACATCCTCTTAAAGGTACATAGTGCCGTCCTGGTTTGGAGACGCAACTGTGGTTGCTCCTGATCTCTGACGTACCCACACAGTCGTGTGCCAAGCCCTCCACTTTCATCTGTCTCTCGAAACCACTCAGATCCAGCACACTGCAACACACGAGCACCACACAACCATCACAAACGACACGCTTCACAGAGCCCACAGACACTTCCAAGGAACACATAGCAATAATACACCAATCAGAATCCTTCACACACACACACACACACACACACACACACACACACACACAAAGAGATGTGCAGAGATGCAAATGTAGCAAAATCATTCACACGGTCATCCTAAAAAGAACCTTAAAATATAACACTGGTGTTGAAAATGCTATTTTGTGGTCGGGGGCAAGTTTTTTATGTGACCTAGAAAACAAACAAGATAAGAATGTAATAATAATTATCATATAACAGCTTCCCAGAAAAACACCACATTACCCAAAATGCACCACTACCTTATTAAATACGAGAGGATTGCATGCACAGGTGCATTTACCTGCAGGACTGCATGAGGGCAGCCAGGCTATGAAAGAATCCCACGTCTCTCTTCTCTCTCAGACAATCCAACATTTTCTGATGGACACCAGAGAGAACAACAAGGGGAGATCTGAGTGAGCCCATTACTTCAAATCCACATCACACAAGAACAACGAAACTGGTCAATAATTCCGTATCTTTAAAACTACAGACTAGATGGGGTATGGATCACACCGCCAATGAAATGAGATTAGCAAAAGATTGCTGGCAGGTTAAATCAATAATAGTTTAAATATAATAGAGGCAATTGATTTCCTCTGGCTAACCTGCTGTACACACATGTTCCCTCCTTGCAAGAGGGCTATGCCGAGCTTTAGCGTGGATGCTACCATGGGACCCACAGCACCTGTTAATAAATTGTTAGAAATACAATGTCAAAGTCTGGTAGTCTGCCAACAAACCTTTTTCCATGGCCAAAGATATTCAAGAACAAGGCCGTGTCGGCCCAGAGATGTGCGAGTGATCACGTCCACATTTAGCCACCATGTTTGTCAGTTAATCACACCTCCGTCAGAGAACTGATTACATTCACTCCATTTTGGTAGGGCCTTCTGCCCAAGGTAACTTGCAAATACAGAACCATTCTAAAAAAATTATATCATGGAAATTAAGTTGATTAATTTCCATAATTCCTTTCAAAGAGTTAAACTTTCATAGATTAGAGATTCAGGGCCCACAATTAAACAATTTCAAGTATTTATTTGTTTATTTTTAGGGTTTAGGGTTTGACCTGGAGCTCAGGGCTGAACCTGTGGTTTAGGGTTTGACCTGCAGGTTAGGATTTTGTGAGATGTTTAGTGTTTTGGGAGGAAATGAAGTGCACCTAAAACATTCAAAGAAATGTCTGTGTTTGTGTTTTCACACAGATCTCACAAAACATCACACCATGCACTGAAAAGTGAAAACATGTTAAACCTCTAAATGTAAATGATACTAAGCTAAAGTAAACTAAAGCAAAAAGTGATATACTTTCCTCTGCTGGCACTAAGCCTTTGAAGGACCATCTCTGCAGCTCCTCGATTGTTTAGTCTGGCCTGCTGATACAACAGGGTCTGTTTGGCCAGCTCTTTCTCCTGCAATCAATCAAACCATCAGTTTGTTTACACTCATAGAATTGGTTTGTTATTACAGCACACAAAAAAAGGAGACATTCACAATCCTACCACTCCGTATAGTTTTTTATAGATGACTCAGACAGTCTCCAATTTTCTTTCCCAGTCCCCATTCTAACTGTGCGCATGAGCACACGGTTCTTAATGGTGTCTGTACTAAAGCCTACAGACTGACGGAAACCTTCAGGTGTTGTAATGCTGGCTTATTACGAACACCTGCAGTCTGAGGTAAAGGGTTCTGCTGTAACCCCTTCTGAACAGCTTACCTCAAAGGATTTCATCTCTTCATCACCCACATCGTCATTGCCAATCTGACAGCTCTGTGGAGATCATAACAAGGTTGTAAGAACATCTCGCTATTTCACTGGAATGATGCCTGTTCTGCTAGGGGCTTTAGGGCTGAGCTGTAGGGCACACACACAGGCATACTGGAGGCATACACATCAGTGGATCACTTCACCTGCGCCATGATGTCAGCGTAAGCCAGGTACAGGGTCAGCATCCTGCACACACACACACACACACACACACACACACACACACACACACACACACACACACACACACAGAAGAGCAGGTGGGAGCACCGTTAATCCTCTCTGGGAAACCGCAGGCAGATTTCTGCTCTACTTCCTCAGACTGATGTGGACCTGCAGGCTCAGTCTTAGCAAAGCTCTCCTGCTCTCTCTCACACACACACACACACACACACACACACACACACACACTACCTGCTCTCTGTCAGGGCACTTTGACGGAAGAGAGAGATGAGCTGATGAAGCGGGTCGATCTTCCTCTTTTTCTCCTCTTCCTCTCTTCCACACTCATTCTCTCTCCCTTCGTCTGCTGCTCGCTGGAGTGAAACACGGACTTCCATAAACACCAGAATATAATACCAGTATGAAGAGGAAGAGCAAGAGGAAGAGGAAGAGGAGGGAAAGACCCATAACACAAATGCAGGAGAGGGGGCAACACAGACCGTGCTAGAGAAGGACCAGTGTGGGGCAAACAGGACTGTTAGTACCTTGTGGTAGTATAGTAATGTAGTACAGTACAGTAAAGACAGACAGACACACACACACACACAGTGATCCAGACTCACAGCTAAATCTTCAATAAGTTTCTCCTCAAATGAGCTGTCTTCTGGTTCCACCCAGAACTTCCTGTAGCTCTGCAAAAACATGCCCACCGCTCTGTGCCTGCAGGAAGAGGAAGGGTTAAAGAACCCCAATCAGAAAGGGTTAAAGAACCCCAATCAGAAAGGGTTAAAGAACCCCGACCAGAAAGGGTTAAAGAACCCCAATCAGAAAGGGTTAAAGAGCCCCAATCAGGAAGGGTTAAAGAGCCCCAATCAGAAAGGGTTAAAGAACCCCAATCAGAAAGGGTTAAAGAACCCCAATCAGAAAGGGTTAAAGAACCCCAATCAGAAAGGGTTAAAGAACCCGATCAGAAAGAGTTAAAGAACCCCAATCAGAAAGGGTTAAAGAACCCCAATCAGAAAGGGTTAAAGAACCCCAATCAGAAAGGGTTAAAGAACCCCAATCAGAAAGGGTTAAAGAAACCCGATCAGAAAGAGTTAAAGAACCCCAATCAGAAAGGGTTAAAGAACCCCAATCAGAAAGGGTTAAAGAACGGGACATCAGTGCAGGACGTCAGCAGGAACAGGGGCCCTCAACACATGTTCAGGATCATTATCTAGTGTTTACCACATCACCATCCTTAGAGGCTAAAATGAGTGATTGTAAACCCCGAGTGGGTGACAGTATTGCTCCAGCAGGTGGCGCTGCAACATACAGGGGCAGGTTGTAGAGTGGGGCCATCCTTAAGCAGGCGACTACCGCCCTCTTCCTCTGTTGGGACACCAGCTTCTGCCACACCTCCCTCTTACTTCTGTGTGGGTGCTCCACCTGAAGGAAGGAATGGGTGGAGGTGTTTTATCTGGGCCAGAGCACAACAGATGAAGGGATGGATGGACGGATGGATGGATGGATGTGTTCTAACTGGGTCAAGATAAGATATTAACGAATGATTAAGCTCAGCTTTGTAAAAAAAAAAACCTTCAAATTAATATTAATGAAAACACAAATGAAAACTTCCAAACAAACAATTGAATTTGAAGAATGAAAGTACTAATGAATCCATGTGTAATTATTGAACAATCTGAATGATGATTGAATAATAGTTCTGCCTCGAGCCTCTATATCCCCAGCCTGTCTATTGGACTACTGGTTCTCCATACTGGCTGGACTGGAGGCTGTGGAAACTATATGAGCTGCCTCACCTGGTCCAGACAGAACAGGACCCGTGCGACAGACAGAACCCTCTTTACCCGGTCTGGATACACACACCCCTCCGAGAGCTGCATTGGAGAGGCGACAAAGGGCTCGTGAACACAAGGAAGTTACACATTTAACGCAGAAAGTAATTGAAGGAGTTTTACATATGAAAGAAATGTAACTTAAAAAATAACCACAGGTGAGATCAGGTGAGAGGTCTTATCTGTAGATCCACATTACTCCTGATCGCAAACCGATTGCCCGATTGGAATTTGTCAAGTTGGTTAAACAACACTTTCTGCACAATATTACATACAACATAAGGATTTGAGGCAGGTCTACAGTTTAATACAGAAACCTTTGGAGAGTATTTTTTCTCCAAAGTAGCTAAATTGTGAGCTGTTTAGTGACAGGAACGAGGGAGCTTACAGCTTATGAATTATTACTCAGCTGAATATATTTCACTTGGCAGACGACCAAAACTAACCATAGATTATTTAAGCTGTCATGGTTTCAGTTATTAGTTGGGTTATAAGTCACGGGCCAATTAGAGATCAGAGATATTTCAGCATTTTTCTTACAGATAATTTATAATTCAGTATGCTAGTAGTCTTGAGTAACAGTCTTTAGGCATACCTCAGCAATACGACCACAAATGCTTGATCGGATCTCCTCCTCTGTGTCTTTCTACAGGAAACACATCACAGGAAGAGGAGATTTATTAACATTACCATTAACATATGGAGATTTATTAACATTAACATGAGAATATGGAGATTTACTAAATTAAGGATACGGAGTTCTCTAGCTACAAGTGTTTCCATGTCCTTAGTCCTGAAGTACCCAGTCCTACAAATGTTAATGCCAAAACAAATCAAGTCCTGCTCTAGACCCAAACCTTCCCACTGAACCCACAAACTGACTCAGCTGAACTGCATTAGGACAAGCTCGGGACAGTCTCGGGACAAGCTCAGCGGAGCTTTCACAACCGAACCAGTGAAGAGTAGCAGCAGTCTACCTCAGAAAGACGGCTTTTCGCCAGGGCGACCAGTTCCCGGTCGCCATGGCAACAGTGGCTTAGCCCGACGGGCAGGAGCTTCTTCAGGGCGGTCACGATGAGAGACGTGTGTGTTGAGGAGCGTTCGGCCCCGCCCCTCGCCCTCAGTCTCCGCCCCTCTTCATACGACCCACCCTGTTTAACATTCACACAACAAACAGAACCAGTACATGCTTCAGCATACATATACACTGTACGTTAGGACCAAAACAGCGTTATTTAAAGCATACAACAATTTTTTTCAAGATTCATTTAGACATGGTTTTGTCTGGACAGATTTAACTGATCAAACTCAGACAGTGAATGGAGCACAAGTTATTAATACAAACAATAAGAGAGACACAAACAAACGGACCTTTGTGGCATGTCCTCTGTTCACCACAAACGTCGAACTGCTGATGTCATTCTGGACAACATAGTTCTGCTCCTCCCATTTGAAGTTCTGAAACAACAACAACAAAACATTATAAAACAGTTCTGAACCTACCAAACCCGATTCAGTTAGCTGAGGCCCCCAGGACTGCTGCAAGTTGACCACCATGTTGTGCAGAAATGAACTTTGCTGGGCTGTAAATCCACAGCTCGACGTAAAAACACACCGTTCTAACAGCGTACTGCCAGTCCTGAAAGTCCAAGATATTCTTGATCCATTACACATAATTATTAATAATGGAAATATCAGTGAGAAACTCTGATGCAGATGAATTCGTTTTGTGAAGGTTAACACGAGACGTCCAAAACATGATAAACATCTCACGTGAGATTTGGTCCAGAAGATGAAGACCTGCTGAACCAGAGTGAAGAGCCTCTCTGCCCCTGTATCCATCTCCCTCAGCCAGCCGGGCCTGATGGGTAAAAACACACGCTCACCTTTCACAACACACGATACAGCATCCCGCCCACTGCTGACGGAACAGGACTTCATAAAGTAGTACAAACAGGAAATCAATATACAGCACATGAAATTCACTGCTAACAGTGAGATCCAATCAGGAAATGCTGAAACAGAATGGGGTCTTTTGCTCCATGTACACACAATGTAGTGTTATGTGATACAGTACGATCAGAGTAATGAGTGTTTTGAGGGGACGTGAATGCACAGAAACTGAATGCAGTTTTACTGTAGCTGCATCACCTGTGACGGTCTACAAACGGCATCAGCAGGGGGTAGACAGCATAGAGGTCCTGCACCAACACTGTAAAATTCTGCTGGATAACAAGCTCCGCCTCTGCAAGATCAACATGCCCCGCCCTCTTCACACGCTCCTCCTCCTGCAGTACTAACTCCGCCCTATTCCTCAGTTTTTCCATCAGAGGCAGGAAGTGGCTCTTCAGAAGGCGTGGCTCAGCCACGTGAATGATTGGCTGGACAAAGGCTGAAAATCACATTCATCCCGAGAATTAAACCACCGTGACGTTTGTCTGAATGACCTTTTGGTTAAAAACAATTGTTGGGAAAATAGTATTTTTGACTATTATTTTGTGCATTGTATTGGCTTCTGCTCTTCCGTGCTCACTTACCTGCAATGCGTTTCATCCAGGAGCAGCTGGGGGTGCCCAGGTGGGTATGGATGATGGAGAGGACATGGCCCAGAAGAGTGTTGCTGTGCTGGGCAGTGAGAGAGGAGCGGGACCCCTGCTGGAGCTCCTGAGACTCCGCGTCTCCTGCAGAGGCCCAGCGAGAGACGTAGCTACACAACAGAGGGACGGTAACCTCCATAACCCTGGAAGTCACGGCATGGCGGGCGCCTGACCCCGCCTCCACAAGCTCTTCAACTTGTGAGAAAGCTTCCCACACGGAGGGGAGGGGCTTGCACAACTCCTCACCATACATAGCCATGCCTACATTAGGAACAGGAAGGTTATATTTAAGGATGTTTTAGAGAGAGAAAACATATAATTGTGCGTGCATGTGTGTGTTTGTGCATCTACCGTGTCTCTTATCGTTGCTCATGTGTGCCCATGACAGCTCAAGGAAACACACAGGAAACACTGCTGCAGTAGCAGAGAGACACTCCCCCAGGTAAGGCCTCCACCTATCAGAACACGGATCAGGGCCGGAGATGATGTCACTAGAGGATTCATATTCCAGGACTCATGGAGCTTGTCCTAAGAGCTTCTGACATGACACTTTACGACAGGAATCAGGTTCTCAAACATAGAGAACATCAACCAGGACAAGAACCAGGAGCCAACATCTCAAACAATCCAGTGTTCAAAGCTGAATGTGAACAAGGCTCAAAGCCAAGTCGGTTTAACATACATTAAATGACAAAATTACCTTTCCATGAAGTTATTATTAGATGTGGCAAGAACATAGAGACTGGACATGATTCTGTGACAGGAGTCTTGTACTTCATCCACTGACAAACACGAGAAAATAAATCACATTAATAAATGAAACATTAATCATATTTATGAAGACAGGATATGCAGTCGAGGCTAAAAGGATGAAAATTTTGTAAGCTTAACATCATATTCAAAACTTTTTACATGAGGTGCAGATCAATCTCCTCAAGAACGCCGGTGTGCATTCTGAAGAGAAATCACGAGACGTGTTTCAGTTTTGCATTTAATCTATAAGCAGAACCCTTTAAAAACTCTAAAAATTAAATAAGAAATACTGCAAGCCTGTTTCTCCCTTGTTGTGATGCAGCACCTAGTAGCATTTAATGAAATGGCAAAGGAACCACATTCTGTCAGAATCTGGAGGGATCTACCATAAGCTCTATATGACCCGCAGTCAGACAGAGTTAGCTGTGCCTGCAGGGGGCGCCACTGAGCTGAGCAGCAGTCCCAGGGATCAGGAGGATTTACTCCGCTTCCTTGGCACAGAAACATCCGCATGTTAATGAACGCTGCAGCAATGAGGTGTCCGGGGAGCTGCAGAGGGGGAACGCCACGGAAACGCTTCACCAGTGGTGAAGGCCAGGACGTGGAGCAGACACGGACCTCCACCCCACGGGGGAAACACACGCGTTCAGCCCACACCCCCAAGAGGCTTTTTTTTCCAGTCAGCAGGGACATGGACTCAGCATGAACCAAACACAGCAGGCTGACGCTTGAAAAGGACATTCTGAGTTATTGCAAAAGCTGCACAAGCTTTCAGTTATTCCTTCAATTCAGCTTTACAGGAGCCAGGTCTAGAGGACTAATGAGAACATCCAGGACCACAATAACAAGGACAAACTCTCCCAGGCATGAGGGGAGTTTATACGCCCGAACACTCATCTCTCCATCCATCCATCCATCCATCCATCCAACCTACCAATCAGTTCTGATGAGTTCTGGCAGTGCCCTGCGTCCAGGAAGAGGGCGGTCAATACTGGGAGCAGTGCAGTGGTGGTGTACGTCAGTGGTCGCTCATCCCCTCCGTCCGGCCCCCTGCTGCAGCCGACTGGCCGCACAGCCACGATCTCCACCGTCAGCTCTAGATCCTCCGCTGCGTTCTCAAAGAACGAGCACAGTGCCAACCTCGCGCTCCCTCCTACGGCCGTCATCACAGCCCTACGGGTAAAAGGAGTACTCATCCCAACACGCTTATGTAAAAAAACACAAGAGAGTTTCAGGGGGCAAAGCCCTGCATATTAACCTGTGCTTTGAACGTTAGTCCTGAACGCTAGCCCTCAATGCTAGCCCTGAACGCTAGCCACAAACCAAACATAGAGCTGCTATATTTCCTCTGCCCACTATCTAGCAGGAAGTCGAGAATACAGGAGTCTCATAAGGTGTGACTTGAAGAAGTAGGCAAGGATTCACACACAGGTTCAGCTTCATGTGGTTGGTTGGTGAATGGCTCCCCAGAGAACAACAATTACGGAGAACCTGACAGGATATCAGTGGCTGGGGACAGGGATACAAAACGTTCAAAAGAAAATGACAAAAGCACAAACAAATTTACAACATGTGCAACACTTTTTCCAGTAGGCTACCAAAAAAATAAAACAATCAGCAAATCGGACAGGAGACACAATCCGCAGGTGCTTGTAGATGTGTCAATCAAACGAATAGTTTGCGGCAGGCAGAAAAGCAAAACCATGTTTTGTCCATTTTGTGGAACATTTTAGCCTGTTGGCTTGCTTTTGTTTTATGCGTGTCTTTGGCGTCTGCTTACTTTCATTAACAATTCCAAGTGGTTTAGACGTTGAAATACTAAAACTATTAATCAAATACCCAGAGGCAGCATACGTAAAGAAAATGAAATAGGACCAAGAACTGATCCTTGTGGGACCCCACAGGAAACATCACCACAAGAGAAAGAAATAAACCTTGTGCATGTACATTTAATAAAATAACACTTTGAGAGTGACTCTGAGAGACTTTTCTGAAATTATCATAATTCATTTCAGCTGAGCATTACACCTACCTGCCATCTAGAGACCGTGCAAGTATCTGCAGACAGCTCACCAAAGAATGTGCATCTGTACCTAGAGGCATAACACACACTGTAATGACTTCGCTCAAACCAAACCAGATCAAACACCACACAGGCCAGCTTGCAGTGCACAAAGCAATACAACAGAAATCCTGCCCTCGTTTCCTGTTAAATTAAACTATCAGCAAATTCCAAAGCTCTTTATGTGCTGCAGCCACACAGGCAGTAAAACAGCCAGCAGCTCCATCAGGGCTATTATAGAGAAACACAGGACTAAGAGTGAATCAATTAAAGGGTTTGGATAGCAACTCTTTCTATAAAACCCATGAATCAAAAGCAAAATAAATAACTAAATAAAAGCAACGATACATGCAGTACACAGACATAGTGAGAAATAAATAAACAAATAAAGAAAAGAATGAGAGGGAAATAAACTCTGTGTGTGTGTGTGTGTGTGAGAGAGGAGAGTCACACCCACGCCTGTCCTTACCCAGGAGTGACATCCTGGATCTTGCTAGGGCTGCCAGTTTAACAAACAGACTGAGAGGAAAACAGGAGGACATGGATGAAGAGAAGATCTAACGCAAACACAAGCACTTCCACCGCAGAAGACTACCAAAGTCGTTACCTAGAGACCATCACCCTCTCTTTATGGGTGGCATGGACACGGTCGCTACGGGAACACAGGGCTGGTGGCAGGAAGTAGTGATGGTGATTCTGAAAGTACTGATCAATTAGAGGCAATATCACCTGAATGAGGTAAAGAGAGAGAGAGAGAGAGAGAGAGAGAGAGAGAGAGAGAGAGAGAGAGAGAGAGAGAGAGAGAGAGAGAGAGACACGTGTTTTGTAAATTAATAAAACTTTTGCAAATAAAATGCCAAAATTAATTATAATATCTTGGCAAAAATAGGACTGGGCTTCTGAAGAGCTTTTAACCACAACCAACACAATAAAACAGTGGAATGCATGTTAAGCTGAACACATTCTGTCCTTTCATGTGAGTAAGAGGACGCATAACTAACAGGACAGTCCCAGTAGACACCACCGTTACGGGCACATTCATGCACAGTGAGGCCCCTCATGTCTAAACACGAAACTGACCTTAATAAGGAAATAAAACGGCTCCCGAGTCACTTTCTCTGCTTTGCCCATCTGTCCTCGAGCTTGCAGAACCTCTACAACACACACACACACACACACGCATGTAAACCCACATGCACACATGCGTGCACACACACACAGTTACACATTATATACATATCTTTCAGAAACCCACTCGTGTGTGACCCTGGTCATTTCATATCTGCCAATGGCAATCCAACAGAAGTGGGATCAATTAAATTTTTCTTTCAAGCCTTCGAGGCAGGAAATGTTTTGTAATTTATGAACCTCACATTTAAATTCAGCAGCTTGTCTTGTAAGCAGTTAGCAGAGATCATGGATCATTAATGTGTTGGGAGGAGGACGTGGCCTGTGTGGCCTTATCAGAGCCATGGGCCGAGAACTCTTTCTCCAGGCCCTGCACCCACACGCAGACAGCGCCGCGGAAGAATACGGCATCAAACAGGACGAATTCAGATGGAAATACTCAAAGAAAATGGGTCAAAAATAGCAGCCAAACCTGCAGAATGCACCTTCCATTACTCAACAACGAGTCACATTTACCGAGACATTTACACGTTTACACATTTTCACGTTTACACATTTAAACCTTTTGAGCATTAAGACTTTGTCATGTAATCATCCAAACAAATGATCATAAAAGGACATATGACTATTCCAAGACCAATAGGAGCATCTGTGATTGGTGAACCCAGGAGAGGGCAGGTAAGGAGGGGGGGGGGGGGTTGCAGGTGAGAGGGAGATCAGGTGAGGGGGGGCAGGTGAGAGGGAGATAAGGTGAGAGGGGGGGCAGGTGATAGGGGGGCATATGTCCATATCCTACCCAGCTCCAGCATCTTCTCCTGGGCTTGCTTGATGGAGCAGAGCACCTCCTGCAGTAGGGAGCAGGCGAAACGCCCAGCTGCAGGACAGGACACAGCTAAAGATGGCTTTTCCCTGAGCGCGCACACACACACATGCGCAAAGGCACACAGACACACACACACAGGATCAAAGCTCAGTGACTTACACACTATTTCTGTGCATTGCTTCAGCTCATTCAGGTTATGGAGTTTGTTAGCCTACGTGCTTTTAATCTTATTTCTCAAGTAATAACAATCTCCTGAAGAACAGCAAAGGCACTGTGAATTTATCTGTATGGTGCAACACACACACACACACACACACACAGGAAATTCCAGCTGTGTTATATAAATAAGCTTGCGAACAAGCAATCAAGAAAAAGTCATAAAAGCATAAAAGGATAAAAGTTTAAAGGGATAAATTGTATAAATTAATGGACAGAAAAAGAGAAAATACGCTGGGATTTGAGAGGCAAAAACTGGGATCCGTCTGAGCAGTGCGCACACACACACGCTTATACGTGCACATACACACACACACATACGTGCACATACACACACACACACATACGTGCACATACACACACACACACACACACACACACACACACACATACACACACACACGCGCGCGCGCTTATACGTGCACACACACACACACACACACACACACACACACACACACACACACACACACATAAAATACTGCTTTAACTGATGGAAGCTGCTCTCAAAACCACTGAAGTGTAAAAATCATTTTAACTGTCAAAAAAAGCTCTAGAAATGATACGCAGCTCTGCCATCTTAAAAACAACCTTTGTGCTTCCTCTTAAAGCGCCGTTCAAGCCCCCCAGCACAGAGCAGCTGTGTGTGGTGTGAAGAAGGTGAGGTAGTTCAGGAACAAACACGATGCATGATTATACGTTTAAAAATAACTGCACATACCACCAGTGAAAATGTTGGGAGTGAATCCCCTTCTTTATTATTGCTTTGACTGTCGAACACTCCCACACACACTCCCCCCCACACACTCCCCCACACACACACTCCCCCACACACACACTCCCCCACACACTCCTTCCTGTGAGAATCATGACCCTCACCTCCACACCATGTAGCCATTGATGTGGAAGAACTTCAGCACATCCTGAGCTCTTTCTCTCAATGTATTCTTCTCCCTGGAGTTCAGCGTGCCATATGGCACCAGCAGGGGGTGACTGCCCCCTCCTGGACAGAGACGATTATTGCACTGTAACTACACGGAAGAGGTCTGAAATAATTAGCTGTGAGCTGTAGAGGTAATGCAGGATTTTATAAGCCTTATTTGAAAGTTTCACACTCTCTAGCTTTTAGCTTATAGCAATTTGAACTTGATCCATATTTGACACCAACACATATTTTCCAAATAGACACACTGTGTGTAATAAAAATAAACCTTTAGCCTGAAGCTCCTTCAGTTTCCTCTTGGCCCAGATGTTGTGGTAGTTCTCTGCTAGCAGCTCTGCCATATCCTGTAATACCAGGATATTAACAAGGGGGCAGCGGTGAGCATTCACTTTTCACTCAGTGCTCATGGCAGCATCCATCAGAGCATCACACCTTGATAGCTGGTAGCTGGACCCACTTACATACTGATCCCAGGTCAGCGTGATGCAGCTGGTGTCTGCTGGTTTGGGGCTGAAGGTGGAGGTTCCCTCATAGGAGAGCTGAGGGCAGAGAAGACAGGACGTCCTGGTTTAACCGTACATATGAAGTGAGTGACACGCTGTGCCAGGTGCTCAGAAACCCGAACCAGTTCCCTCCCTTCACACTCCACTACCTGCCCAGACTGTGAGATCTTCCTGGCTGGGTTCTGAAGGTCCCTCGACTCCCCCTCCTTCATCCTCTCAATGGTCCAGCCCAGGGCCAGCATGCTTTTCACGGTTCCTTTAATGGCTCCTCTGTAGATGTCCTTATCCTGAAGCACAGCAGAGGCCAGCCGTGGCGCGGAGAGCAGAAATAACACTCAACTGATGCGAATCCTTTAGATTTGAATGAGTCGCTGAATTTTATGTAAACAGAAATAAAACTCGAACAGAAGCAAAAATCTTGAGTGTTGTGAATCCATTAGCTCTGAATGACTCATTGAACTTTGTTAATAGAAATATCATACTGAACAGAAGCAGAACTCTTTTGAATTATGCGAACATTGACTTTGAAGGATTTGCTGTACTTTCTATAAACAGAAATTCAGACTGAATTTTTAAGTGAATTGAATATTTTAGATTTTCCTTAGATTTAAAAACAGATCAAACTCAACAGAATCAAGAATATGAATGTAAATTTACTCAACGTTTTAGAAATACCTTTGTGTGTGTGTGCGTGCGTGTGTGTGTGTGTGTGTGTGTGTGTGTGTGTGCGTGCGTGCGTGCGTGTGTTTACTTTCTCTGATAAGGCTCTGTAAGGCTTCAGGAGTGGGTGAACTTTAGAACTCTCACACAACTGCTCACCATGGACCCAACCGTTTGAAAACTGCAACATAACATACAGCATCCCATATACACTATTAGCACAGGAGACCAAGAACCAGACATCACATTACACATATTCAGATAATGAATTACATTTTACGCATTCTATTAAGCTGGTAAACTAAATTATAACATACAGAATTCACCAAGTTTGATTTTCAATATACAATAATCGATATGGTTATGCTTTAAAAAGGCATGAGAGAGTTGCTGGAATGGTTTCGTCTGAGTGTGAAGACCCAGGGATGTCTGGAGGCTGAGGGTCTCACCTTCTCAAGTGACCACTTCTCATGAGTGTGTTCTGCGTACTTATTCACAACATACTCCAAACCTTCTGGCATTGCCACGCTGGGATAAGACACCACAAAATCACACACTGACTACACCACAATGCATCTGTTCATCATACATTTCCAATAACTCGAGTACTCCCTAAATACACACATTTGTTGAACCATATGATCTTAACATTAAAAATACATATATCAGTCATGAGAGAAAACAACCAGTAATATAATGTCCAGCACAACTTGAACAAAAATTAAACAGAATTACGGAACACAAATTTACATATTTTCAAAGCACGAAAATACTGTCGTTTTTTATTTCAACACGCCACCTACTGCCCAGAAGATGGTGCTCTCTAAATTTCGAACTTACTTGGAGATATCAGGTGGCTGAGGACAGAATTGGCCCTCAGCATCCAGGGAGGAGTGTGAGTCCAGTCCGGCGGTGCAGCTGGGGTCGCTGTGGTCCGGAGGAAGGGCCCCTGCCACGGCGCTGAGGCAGGCCACACACAACTCGAACAGCTCCGCCTCGTACGGCTGAAGAAGAGCAAAACAACTACTACAAGTGCTCTGATATGCTCCACAGTCTGTAGGTGTGTGTGTGTCCCCTCCTGTGCGTGTCCCCTCCTGTGCGTGTCCCCTCCTGTGCGTGTCCCCTCCTGTGTGTGTCCCCTCCTGTGCGTGTCCCCTCCTGTGCGTGTCCCCTCCTGTGTGTGTCCCCTCCTGTGCGTGTCCCCTCCTGTGCGTGTCCCTTCCTGTGTGTGTCCCCTCCTTCCTGTGTGTGTCCCCTCCTTCCTGTGTGTGTCCCCTCCTGTGTGTGTCCCCTCCTGTGCGTGTCCCTTCCTGTGTGTGTCCCCTCCTTCCTGTGTGTGTCCCCTCCTTCCTGTGTGTGTCCCCTCCTGTGTGTGTCCCCTCCTGTGCGTGTCCCCTCCTGTGTGTGTCCCCTCCTGTGCGTGTCCCTTCCTGTGTGTGTCCCCTCCTTCCTGTGTGTGTCCCCTCCTGTGTGTGTCCCCTCCTTCCTGTGTGTGTCCCCTCCTTCCTGTGTGTGTCCCCTCCTGTGTGTGTCCCCTCCTTCCTGTGTGTGTCCCCTCCTTCCTGTGTGTGTCCCCTCCTTCCTGTGCGTGTCCCCTCCTTCCTGTGTGTGTCCCCTCCTTCCTGTCTAAATATGTTTTGTTTAGTTTCTTCAGTTCAGCAGGAGATGGATCTGGTGGCCATTTGACTTATCCTGGTATTGTCTGTGGTGTTTTAACACTTCAGGGAGTTGGGGAAGTGATTATTGTTTAGTTTATCTCTTTCTGGTGGAATTAAGGTAGACTGTTGAGAAAACTGGTGGATTAAAAAAAAGTTTGGGCTTTTGTTTTTTATTTTGGCTTATTACATTTCAAAATACAATCATGTTATCTAGAGCAGGGATCTACACTACATCAAGGTATTAGCATTTTTCGTAAGCTTGAAATTTTGCAATAGTCAAAGAATGTTCTTACTCTATAAACAAACTTGTATAGCTCTCCAAAAGGAAACCAATGAGTCTTCTGGTATCCACACACTTAAGAAGACACACTTAAGGTCTGTTGAGTCGTTCTCTGTCTTAGCTGAGCGTTAGCTTCTAGCTGCTTGCCAGGTCCGCACCTTTTTGCCCAGAGCTCTGAATATGCCCCAGAACAGCTTCCTGGCCAGCCGAAGCTCCTCCTCTTTGGCGGAGTCACTACCATCCCGTGAACCAGTCATGCAGTAGTACTTCCAGTTCCATTCATAATGATTGGTCAAAAGCTGTAAAGGGGTGTGTCACAGCATGTCAAACTGTACATGGATTGCATATTGGGTCATTCGTATTCATGTCCAACTCATATTCAGATCAGTTTTCAGTAAGAAAATTTAAACCTCAAGCGTCATCCTGGCATTTCCCGACAACTGAGGAACATCTGACCCAAGACTCTGAAGTAGATGCTGCAACATGGACGGCTTCAGTTCCCTGCAGCAAAACATCAACACACAAACTAATAAAGACACATTTGCTCGGAGGAATCTGGGGTTTTCTTTTGGAAGGTATCACAGGCGCAGGTCCAGGTGTCTGTAGACAGCTGGCAGGAACACTTGTGTGAGGTGAGCACAGGTAGGAGGAGCTGGCGGGAAGCACACACCCGCACACCGAGAGCAGGCAGCTGTGGATGGAGTCCCTCTGGGCCTTCGTCAGGCTGCTGGCCCTGGAGAAGAGGAAGAGGGCCTGCAGCAGCTCACGCAGGGGCCCCGTGTGGGGCACAGGGGCCTCACAGAACAGGGCAGAGCACTTCCGCAGCAGTGGCAGCACAGACACACACAGGTAGCGGTTCAGGGCCAGAGCCATGTCTGTCCCACCCAGACCAGCCTACACACACAGGGGAGGAGGGGGTGTGAGAGGGAGAGAGGGCGAGGGAGAGGGAGAGAGAGACAGAGGGAGAGAGACAGAGGGAGAGAGAGAGAGAGATAGGGAGGGAGGGAAAGAGAGAGATAGAGAGAGTGAGTGAGAGAGAGGAAGAGAGAGAGAAAGAGGGAGAGAAAGGGAAAGGGAGAGAGAGGGAGATAGAGAGAGTGAGTGAGAGAGAGGGAGGGGGAGGGAGAGAGGGAGATAGGGAGAGACAGAGAGAGGGAGTGAGAGAGAGGGAGAGAGGTAGAGTTAGGGAGAGGGAGGAAGAGAGGGATAGAAGGAGAGGTAGCGATAGAGAGAAGGAATGAGAGAGGGAGAGGATGAAAGCAGTGATGTGAGGGTGTGAGGGAGGGAAAATATGGAGGGGGATGATTAACACCACATAACACCTCAACATAAGAAACATAATGTCATATTCTGCCTGTGTTCCCCTAATGGATTAAAACTCACAGTATCCATGGTAACAGCAGCTTGCAGGTCAGGCAGGAAGCCATTCTGAAGAAGGCGGAGCAGGAAGTTCTGGTCTTGGATTCCATAGACGCGATCCAGGAATAGTACCATGGATGCCTTATGATCCGGACAGAAGACTCTGGACATGTCCGGCTCCATCACAGAACCATCTGGAACAGAAAACAGCGTGATTTACCCTGGGTTAGCTGTCCTACATTAATTCACCCTGGATTAGTTGTCCTACGTTCATTCACCCTGGGTTAGCTGTCCTACGTTCATTTACCCTGGGTTAGTTGTCCTACGTTCATTTAACCTGGGTTAGTTGTCCTACGTTCATTTAACCTGGGTTAGTTTTCCTACATTCATTTAACCTGGGTTAGTTTTCCTACATTCATTTAACCTGGGTTAGTTGTCCTAACCTGGGTTAGTTGTCCTACGTTCATTTAACCTGGGTTAGTTGTCCTACGTTCATTTAACCTGGGTTAGTTGGTCTATTTTAGTTTATAAGTCTATTTTAGGTCTACTCCCATCCTACCTTCTGACCTATATCAGTCAAAGGAGTATTGATTCTTATAATCTACGCTCCCAGAATCTTTTTTTATTGTCTGTTCCTAAAGTTAGAACTGAACTGGGAAAAAAGGCATTTAGGTTTGCAGCTCCATTTACTTGGAATGAGCTACAAAAAGACTTGAAACTTAAAGATCTGGTTTCTTTGGGCTCTTTTAAGAGGATGTTGAGCAACTTGGAGGTGGATGCTTCTAGTTGCAAATGTTTTGACTGATTAATTGATTTGACTTATTGTCTTGATTCTATGTTCTGATGTATTGAAAACTAGTTATTGTCTTTATGTATGATTGTTTTTATTGTAAATTGTGAATGTACTGCTGCCTGTCTTGGCCAGGACACTCTTGAAAAAGAGATTTTTAATCTCAATGAGGTTTTTCTGGTTAAATAAAGGTTAAATAAATAAATAAATAAAAATAGTTGTCCTACATTCATTTAACCTGGGTTAGTTGTCCTACATTCATTTACCCTGGGTTAGTTGTCCTACATTCATCCTACATTCAGACACAGTCAGGTTTTAGGCTCAGTGCTATACACTGCAATACAACAGATGAAGTAGCAGCCTGACAGCTTCAACCCTCTAGATGAGACGCCTTAAGGAACCAGAGTTGCTTTTCCCATTGGACACGTGTCAAACTAATGCACCTGTCACATCATCTCATGTGGCTCACGAGAGCTTAAAAGTATGATCCTAAAATAAAAGCCGATGCTGCTTTAAAGCGTGCATTGTGAAATCGCACATAAATTACATCTTCCACAATATTTGTCCATTTCATAAAATCTGACTTTTTTTCTTCACAACATGAGAAGGACGCCTGGTAATTTGTGTCAGGTTATTAAACAATTTGTTAGAGTAGTTGCAATATTACAGTCTAGCAGTTACAAACGGCCCTTTAATGCTGATGTGGCACCTGTTGGTGCGGGCGGGCGACGCACCTGTATTCTCATACGGCAGTGACAGGGGCAAACCCACAACTCCCTCCAGATCCTTAATCGGAATCAGAGACCTCAAGATCGCCCTGATACGGACAGCTTCAGCCCTGCCTGCCTCGATCAGCTACACACACACACACACACACACACACACACACACACACACACACTTCTGAACAACCATCACTTATATTGCACAAAACGTTATAGTGTTTGATGAGACAACTATAAAAATGTAAAACAATCACTAAGAGCACAGGGTTTAGGCTGAGTCTAATCAGTAGTCTAATCAGTAGTCTAATCAGTAGTCTAATCAGTAGTCTAATCAGTAGTCTAATCAGTAGTCTAATCAGTAGTCTAATCAGTAGTCTAATCAGCAGCTTCCCCGTCTTCAGAGGAATGTTGTGCTGGACACGCACGTGTATTTCTGGGGCACATCGGCCCAGCAGGTCAATGAGGGCAGAGTAGAAGGTCAAAATGGCATGACCCATGTGGATGATGTCATCCTCTTCATCATCGAGGGTATCCCTACAGCACACACGGGTGGTTGGAAAATGAAAAAAACCAAACTCAATTTATCAGATTTAACAGCAACTATAGAGTGAGACAAAGAGTGTGAGAAAAAGTGAAACAGAGAAAGAGTGAGAGAGAAAGAGAGCATGAACTTACAGCGTGCTGCTGGAGTGGTAGGTTTTGGAAGAGCCATCTCTCCTGGGGTCCTCAGATATCCTGATGGCTTCCTCCATTGTTGCCAAGAGACCGTTGCCTGCCTCCCCTTGCAGGGCGGGGCCAAAGCACTCCGGTTGACGAATCAGAAGCCTCACCACCACATAAGCGTTTTCCTCCACACTTTCACCTGCATATGGAGAATGTGCCAAATAACAGTGGGCCTCAAAAACACAAACAGGTATGTGTGTTATTACCATCTGCTTGTTTACAAATAGGGACCTATGAGCACGAGCGACTGTACACACATTTGCCACAGGCCTAGCTGTCTTGCTAACACTTCCAACACTTCCTAAGCATTCGTACACGGAGACTACACATGCTGTACATTCAACGCTCACCATTGCAGAAGACGGCAAATCGGAGGAAGTTCAGATAACGTTCTCCCTCCACGGGATTCCAGCCGATGTCTGGGTATCCTTTAGAGCGCAGCAGTGCACAGCCACGCCGGCCACAGTCTGCTAAACACTGACCCACCTACAGCAGCACAACACAGGGAGGTTCAGGAGGGTCATGGGCGGAGCTCCTGGAACAGGTGTGACCACACACACTAAAGCAGTCAGCCCTTCCATTGAAGGTCTTTCATAGCAAATCCACTGTGCTGGAATCCAGACAGAAAAAGAACAAACCATGCGTGAGTCCACAGATGAATGCTTGGCCCCATACACCAACCATGCCAGCAATGTTAACTAAGTAACAGATCTTGCCATGTACGCTTTGTTTAAGTTTGTGTGTGTACAGCACTTTGGACTCAACATGAAAAGTGCATTAATAATTATTTACACAAAAATATTTGTTTTATTGATTATTAATATAGTACTATAAAGGGAGCGGGGACAGAGAGAGTGAGAGAAAGAGAGAGGAAGAGAGATGGAGAGAGAGAGGGAGAAGGAGGGAGAGAAAAGGAGAGAAAGAGAGGGAGAGAGAGAGAGGGAGAGTGTGATTCAGCAGTTGTGACCTTGTCCAAGTGAGGCTCTGTCAGACGCAGTGCCAGTTCATAGTTGTCCATCACAGACGCGGCCGTCACATCCAGGGGTGTGCACCCTCGCATTGATGGAGAAGCTGGACACACACATACACACACACACACACACACACACACACACACAAGTTCCAGCTGAACACACAGGAGGAAAGTGTCTATCGGGCATACAGAGAAATTCATCAAACCATAATCATCTTGTTTAGGCAGTGAAGAAAATATTATTAGTTTTAGGCTGAGGAGATATGTGATCAGTATACAACCTTTACTCATGCAGCCCATTAGCTATCACACTGCTGCTAGCCCGTGTGTGGTAGATGCTTCTAGAAAGAGTAGAATACACAGAACCAAAACAAACAGCAAGCAGCCCATAATCCTCATGGACAGGCTTTGTTTCACTTCCTGTTTATATAGATTTTTTTTGTATTTTACACAATTGAATTTTTCGTTTCAGGTTTCAGCTAGAATTCCCCAGCATCCTCCCTGAATGATACTGTAATCAAAGCTGTATGTTATCATGACAATCACCATGTGAGTCAGAGATATAAAATAGAGACTTACAGTTGTGTTTGTGAGACCAACAAGACCAAGACTATCCCAAACATGTCAAGGCCAGAAGCAACAGGTGAACAAGCTCAGATCAAGGAGACTAGATCAAGGATTACACGAAGGATCATGCAACACAGCTACCACAACTTTAGTTCAATTACTGACACTTCCTGGAAATGAGATTTTCATCTTTCAGCATTTGGATGGTGTCATGCACGCATGGACGTGATATGACACCCTGGGTCACTCGTCATGGTTATTGGAGTATGGCAGCAGTCTTATTGTGACACGTGATACGCAATTTCTGACAGGATAAACCCACTGCCCTGCCTAACCAGCTATGGATGAAGGATCAACCCACTGCCCTGGACCCTCTCACCACCCTGAATTCTCCCCTGCTACGGCTGTATGTCCACGGCCCTGGACTACTATTACTGACCATCAAGAAGTTTAGGACTGAATAGGAATTACATAGAGAACACATGTATATAAATACACACAAAGATGAGATTTATTTATCATTCCCATCACTTCTTTGTTTATGTATCTCTCTAATTGTTGTTATGGAGACCGGCGTCGGCCAGAAGAGTATGGGTTCACCCCCTGAGTCTTGGTTCCTCTCACGGTTTCTTCCTCATGCTCTTAGGGATTTTTTCCTTGCCACTGTCACACTTGGCTTGCTCTGTGACAGCTGCTTTGTGACAACAACTGTTGTAAAAAGTGCTACATAAATTTTGATTGATTGACATGCAACATGTTTTAGGAGTCCTGAAGATAATCTATGGTCTCTCCTGGTCTCCATGTTGACTCCAAACAATCAAGACAGATTATTGACACGAGTGATGTAATGGAGACAATTGCTGTAGGGACAGAGAGCATGGTCTGTGGAGTGGTTGGTGAGGTGTGTCTACCGAGCCCAAAGCCACTGTGGTCCAGCAGGTAGCTCAGGTGGTCAAACATGGCCTTCTGGTTTTGGCGGCTGATGCGACAGAAATAGCAGAGGAATCGGCAGCAGTGGGCCACCATCTTGGGGAACATGATGTCCTTAAACACAAAGCAAACATCAAAGACTTTTTACTTCTGAAGTATCAAATCAAGACACAGAATATTGCATTACATGACTTTTAACAATAATAATTTATAATAATAATAATAATAATATTGTTTTAAGAACATTTACAGGCTAAACTGCAAATATTGCTTACAGCAGCTTTAAAGATCCCATCTGCATATTTGTTTAGTGCCAAATTATAGAGAAGCAGGTGATCAAGATGCAAGTAAACATTCAGTGAGAGGCGAATGAACTAGTAATTTTAGAGTTACAATACGTTATGTTGAAGGAGATGAGCAGTCACCTTGGACTCCCTGGTGCCCAGCACGTTCACCATTACCTCCATGACGGTCTCGTGCAGGCCCAGAGACCGCATGAGGTTCGGGTGCTGATAGAACACTTTATTTTTCATGATGTCACTGCAGAAGACAGAGTGCAAGTCCAAAACACTCAAGGTAGTCACAGATATGCGCTGTGAACAATTTCTCCAGGCTGGAGAACTATTTCTCCAGGCCATTTCACAAGAAATCACATATGGTGCCTTATACATGGGTTCATGAAAAATACATTTACAAGAATTAGCATTTCAAATCAAAATCCATTCCTGATCACCGAGTTGTAGGCATAAATAACAAACATAGTAGAGGCATGTCCCAAGAGTTATTTCCTCCATGGATAAACCACCTTATCGTGGTGGAGGGGTTTGCGTGTCAGGTACAGCCTGAAGGATATACATGGGTTCATTCTACCATGGGTCCACCAACTGTGGGAGAGGTAATACTAGGGGTTCGGTGCATTGTGGATTGGGCAGTGGCTGAAGACGGGGCCTTGGCGTACCAATCCTCAGTTACTGAAGCTGGATCTTGGGACATGGAACGTAACCTCTCTGGTTGGGAAGGAGCCTGAGCTGGTGTGTGAGGCTGAGTGATACCAACTTGCTGGGCTTACCTCGACACACGGTTTGGGTTCTGGAACCAAGCCTCTCGAAAGAGGCTTGACTTTATTATTTTCTGGAATTGCCCAGGGTGAAAGGCGGAGGGCTGGAGTGGGCTTACTGACAGCTCCCCGTGTTGTGTGTGTTGGGGTTTTCCCCAGTAGACAAGAGAGTTGCTTCCCTGCACCTTCGGGTTGGGGAACGAGCTCCGACTGTTGTTTGTGCTTATGCACCAAGTGGCAGTTCAGAGTACCCGGCCTTCTTGGAGTCCTTGGAGGGGATACTGGAAGGTGCCCCTTCTGGGGATCCCATTGTTCTGCTAGGGGATTTCAATGCTCACGTGGGCAATGATAGTAGGACTTGGAAGGGCATGATTGGGAGGAATGGCCTCTCCGATCTGAACCCGAGTGGTGTTTTATTATTGGACTTATGTGCTCGTCACAGTCTGTCCATAACGAACACCATGTTCGAGCACAGAGGTGTCCATAAATGCACATGACACCAAGACACCATAGGTCGCAGCTCGATGTTCGATTTTATAATCGTGTCATCAGACTTGTGACCGTGTTTCTTGGACACTTGGGTGAAGAGAGGAGCTGAGCTGTCAACCGATAACCACCTAGTGGTGAGTTGGATCAGATGGCAGGCGAGGATGCCAGACAGACCTAGCAGACCCAAACGTATTGTGGGGGTTTGCTGGGAATGTGTGGCAGAGGAACCTTGTCAGAAGGGTCTTTAACTCCCACATCCAGCAAAGCTTTGACAGCATCCCGAGGGAGGCCGGAGACATTGAGTTCAAAAGGGCCTTGTCCGCGCCTCCATTGTAAATGCGGCGGACCGAAGCTGCAACGGACCGGAGCTGTGTCAGTGCCTGTCTTGGCAGCAATCCCAAACCCAACAGTGGACACCTCAGGTAAGGGAGGCCGTCATGCTGAAGAAAGAGTCCTATGGACCTGGTTGACTCGTGGGACTCTGGCGGCAGCAGACGGGTACGGGTCGCAGAGGCAAAAATTAGAGGGTCCTAGAGGGTGCATGGGAGTTTGTTCATCCAGTCCACATTTGTTTTGTGGAATTGGAGAAGGCATTCGAGCGTGTCCCTTGGGGATTCCTCTGTGGGGTGCTCCGGGAGTATAGGGTACGGGGCCCGCTACTATGGGCTATCCAGTCCCTGTATGAATGGAGCAGGAGCTTAGTTTGTATGGCCGACATTAAGTCAGACTGGTTCCCAGTATGGGCTGCCCTTTGTCAGCGATTCTGTTCATAACTTTTATAGCAAAGTAGCAAAGTGACGGAGGGGGTTCAGTTTGGTGGCCTCAGAATTCAGGGTTTCCTTTTTGTGGATGATGTGGTCCTGTTGGCATCATCGGGTCAGGACCTACAGCTCTCACTGGATCAGAAAAGTTTTCTCCGCAGGGTGTCTGGGCTCTCCCTTGGAGATAAGGTATGGAGCACGGTCATTTGGGAGAGGCTTGGAGTAGAGTCACTGCTCTTTCACATAGGGAGGAGCCAATTGAGGTGGTTCGGGCATTTGGTCCGGATGCCACTTGGGCGCCTCCCTAGGGAGGCACTCCAGGCATGTCCAACTGGTAGGAGTCCCCGGGGAAGACCCAGGACATGCTGGAGAGATTATATCTCTCGGCTGTCCTGGGAATGCCTCGGTATCCTCCCAGAGGAGCTAGAAGATGTGGCTGGGGAGAGGGAAACCTGGGCCTCTTTGCTTAGGCTACTGCCCTGTGACCCAAACTCGGATAAAGTGGATGACAGTGGATGGATGGATGGATGGATTAGAGGCATATATGAACTGATTATCATTCATGTGTTACCCAAGTGTAATCCTTCCTACTTACCCAAGTGCTCTGATCATAAGTCCCTCTTCCTCTTTGCCCATCCTGGCCCTGAGCAGAGAACGAATCTGACCAAGCGCCCTCTGCAGGTGATGTGTGTCTTCCACCGAGCCCTGGCTGATGCAGTAAGCCTTGCAGAGGGGGGCAGACATTTGTCGGGACAGCCCCGCGTACTGCTGGAACAGCAGGCCAAAGGCAGCCTGTGCCAGGGCTGGGTCTTCCAGCGCCCCATCCTGGACCCAGCGCAGCACGGTGTTAGAGGTCAACTGCTGCAGAGAGACTGTGTGGACAGACGAAGCAAGTGCGAAGAGAAAGTGTGAGTGAGAATGTGAGAATGAGAGTGAGAATGGGTGATGATGCTCACAGTGAGTGAGAGATACAAAAGGAGTAGCAGAACAGAGAAGTTGGAGGCACAGAAGATATAGGGATAGATGATTGAGGGATAGATGATTGAGGGATAGATGATTGAGGGATAGAGGATGGAGTTAGACAGTAAGAGAATCACAACAATATAATATTAAATGTAATATTAAATGTATCAGTGGTGTTTTGCTTACCAGGTTTAGAAACAATATGCCATTCTACAACACTGGACAGCCTTCTCTTTAAATCAACCACTTTATCTACCAGGCTTCTTAATCGATCCCTGATAGGCAGAATCTCCTCGTCTTCAACATCTAAGTCTTCATCCATCTCAACACCTGTTGAGAACATTTGCCAGGTTGAAATAGTGGGTCGTATGATGACTGTGGCGCTGAAACACATTTTGATGTGGAGCTTGTTGTGATTGGTTACCACAGTGTCTTCTCAGGTCCAGGTGGAACTCCCAGAGCAGATCTCTGAGCTCCTCAGGACATGGGCAATCCTGCTGCTTCTCCCGGAAGTTCAGCAACAAGTTCATCTGACGTTACAGCACAATTGCATTACACTAACAATAACACTAACAATATTATATCAATTATATTAGATTTTATCTAATATGACCTCTGACCTGTTCTTGCGGGGGAGAGCGAAACTCCTTAGTCTTGCGGGCGGTGAGGGCAGCAGACATGTTGAGTGCCTCCATGACCTCGTTGTAGCGGTAGCGTTGGTTTTCCTGGAGACGACCCACAAAGTCAAGGGCAAAGGTCATCATGGCTTCAACCCTGTGGCGTACCTCGCAGTCACACAGGTACTGCAGCAGGTGACACAACTGAGGGAGAGAGAGAGGAGACAGGGAAAGAGAGAGAGAGGGAGATAGTGGGGGGAGAGAGATAGGAAAATGGCTGAACCCAACAGAGGTAGAGGGCATTGTTTCTTTTTCAGATGTCTGAATCCTGTCAGACAGAGAGCTGCGTGTAACAGCAGACGTCAATCATTCCTACCTGCAGTTTAACAGCCCCAGGAAGTTTCATCTGCAACAGGTCCAGATCAGAAGCTCGGATGAGTTTCCCTCCGTCCTCTACCTCCATCTCTCCATCACTCTCTCCATCACTCTCTCCATCCCCTTGTCCTCCTGGGTGGTTTTCCCTTATGAAGGTGGAGGGGAGGATCAGAGACAGGGCCCCACCCAGGTCTGAGCGCTGAAACACACCCATGATGAGGAGGGTGTGGAGCAGTTGGAGGAGAGGGACCAGCAGCTGCTCCACGCTGCCCCCTACAGGATCCCTGACATGCTGCTCAACTGCACATACTGCCTGGTCCAGCATGGACACAGTTACAGCCTTCAGCATGTCCAATGGGAACTCAGGGCTGTGTTGGCCTCCGTCGCCCGATATGTCTCCGCTCGTCCTGATGAAACAAGGTGTCGTGAAGAGCATTCTGGGCCGCAGCGAAGTGCTGATGTCAGTTCCTGGGAGGCTGTGGCATTTCCTGTCGTTTTTGAAGAGCGTAACGGTTGGGGTGGCGCTGGTCATGGGTACAGTGTACTCGTGGGTGGTTTCCTGCATGGCCCTAGCATAGACGCTGAGATGGGCGCTGGTCAAGAGTGCATAGAACCCTGCCCGCAGGGGCCCGGGCATTCTACAACACTGCAAGGCAAACAGGAGCTGTGACTGGTCGACATGGCTGCACAGGGCGTGGCTCACGTGTGTGTTTCCATGGGCACAGAGGGCGGAGTAAAGGTGAAGGGTGTGGTCATGGAATCGGAGAAGGTTGTCCAGTTCAGAGGTTTCTAGAATATCTATGCACCTTAGGAAGAAGACCAGCAAGAACGCAACACTGAAACAGCGATTATTTGATGTTATTTTATACATGTCACAGCTTTTACTCAGATAATGCAGATTAAAGTGATAATCATGACAGGATATGCGATTTTGTGAGAAATCAAGACCAAACAACCTACGACTGTCCACACAAAAATGTGATAAAACCCTATAAAGCAGGAAGTGTGTGATAAGGCCCGTAAAGCAGGAGGCCCATAAGGCAGGAGGCCCATTAGGCAGGAGGCCCTAGCTCTCGCCCTCTTACCTGTCCTCTTCAGGGATGTACAAGGTCATGACCTGTAGGCTCTCTGTGCACTCTGCAGTCCAGCCACGCCCCTGCCCTATGCGGGTCAGCTCCACTCCTAAGGCCCGGTCAGGTAAACGGGTCCACCTGGCGGGGGTCAGACACTGCACAGACAGCCTGGGGGGACACTGAGGGTCCGCGTTACTCCTCTGGCTCCGAAACACACCCGCAGACAAAGGCAAGGCGCCCTGAACACAGGACACGGGAACACAGGACACGGGAACACGGGAACACAGGACTGTCATGTTTTTGAGCCATAAGTACGACTGCAGTCAGTTCTGAGAAGCCAAGGTTATAATAGTTTTGGATTTTTCATTATAGTTTAGTTTTTATTTAATTGTGACTTTTCTAATTCAGTTAGTTTTAATTCGTTTTTAGAACATATTTGCTAGTTTCTGTTAGTTTAAATTTTTTGTAGTTTAGTTTTCATTAGCTCTAGCATTAGTTTTAGTTTTTTATACTTTGGGTTATTTGTCAGATGCAGGATTCAAAAAGTTCAAAGTAAATATTGTGTAATAAAATCTCATCAAAAACACCATTAAAAAAATGCATTCAATTACTGTTGAACAACCAACAGTCCACAAGATAGAAGCCTTAAGTGCAAAATGTGTAATATTGCTGCTGAAAATTGCCAGACTAAGGACAGACACAAACATAGGAGCGTAACCCTATTTTGGTTCATGTGAAAAGCCAAACTTTTTGAAGGCAATCGAGTCACACAGTCATGTTGACATCCAGTCTCAACACATTACCTAGTGCATCCACCCACTTGTTTTCCTACATTTTAACTAACCATCAGCTATTTGATCACTGATGAAAACGGTCCATTATGGTTGTCTCCTTCCCGGTGCTACACAGCCGGGATGTTACTTCTCTACTCAGAGAGGCAGCTTGTCAAGGTACTTGCAGTTAGCCCTCTTGTGTGAGCTTTGAGATTCGTGGGGTTTTTCCTCTTAAGAACTACTCCATATATTTTATCACCTGTTTCTACTACAAGACATGAAGTTTTCTCGTAGTCATATAAAAAACTTTTGTTGTCGTAATTTTGCAGGCTAGCGTGGCGAGCAGGAGCTCTAAACAAGAGACTTGATGGACCATGAGGTGCCGTACGCTTCTACCAGCCAATATAAAACTTCTAGTAAAAAAAATCAATTTCATATCAGTCCACAAGACTTATAAATAAATTGACAAACACGAAAACGAAGGGTATCCTATCTATAATTTCAGAATGTTTTAGTTTTCTAAACATGTAATATAGTTACAGTTAGTTATTATTTTTTCTTTTAATTACCGTTATTTATTTCAGTTAACGAAAATGTTTTTTCAATATCAGTTTTTGTTTTTTTGTTCATTTTCATTAACGATTACAACCTTGTGAGGAGCATGTGTGCCCTGCACTGATGGAGCTGCTCACTCTTCTGACAGAACTCAAGCAGTGAGGAGTCTGAGGTGCTAATTTCTAAATTTTAAATGTTGTGAGTTGTGTCAGAGGTAGGGTTGTGTTACTCTTTACCCGGATCCTGCCCAACTCAAACTGGAAGACTTCAGGGCTGGTGGACTTGGCAAAAGTCGCTGGGAAGAGCTTGGTGCCGGGCTCCACCTGGGGGGAGGAAAGTGCTGTGGGTGAACGTCTCGCAGAAGGGTGGATGTACAGTGAGAGAACTGCCTTTGACTGCAGAAACACTGGTGGTTATTATGAAGGAACACGGGCTGTGTGGTCACCTGGTAGATGATTCCCATCTCCCTTCCATTAGCAGTGAAGGTAAGGAGTCCAGTTTCCGTGTCAACCAGACACCCAATATCCAAGTCACTACTGCGGCTGTGAGAGAGAGTACTGCCCTCTGCTGCACATACCATGTAACAGCAACTGCGTTTAACACTAAAGGGTGCGCGCACACACACACACACACACACACACACACACACACACACACACACACACACACACACACACACACACACACACACAACCCATGTTTTAATTAAGCAGATATATAGCAGTAAGTTTAAAATGTGTTACTCTTTGTGGCAAAACCATGCTATCATAGAATGTGATGTCACTAACCTGCTATGAACTTTACCCCACTCATCTCCGAGTGTGACCGTCACCATACATGGTCTCTCCGGGTCAAAGGTCATGTCTTGAGGGTAGAAGTTTGAGGTCACCCAGCCGACCCACACACAGGAAGGGTCCTGGCCACATAGAACTTTCACAGAAAAGTAGTACTGCAGAGACAGTCAGAGAGAGAGAGAAGAGGAAGAGAGTATGAAGGAAAATAAGTAAAACGGGAAGAAAAGGAAAGAAGATAAGAAAGACTGTAAGAGGGTAGAGAGGGGGGTGACTCTGGTGAGTCAGCAATACTGTAATCACAACAAAATTCACAGAGTAACACCAAAATATGAAAAAATAACCACCAAATTAGTAAGCAGCACCCAGTCTTATATTGATTACCTAACCATTTTTTTCAATGTTAGCACAGTTTTAAACATAAGCTCTCACCTTAGTGGAGTGGGTCAGGTGACTGCAGTCATCCCTCTCGACTGCTAGGACCTCCTCCAGAAGCCGGGCTGAAGAGCCACTTGTGGTCAACTCTGGTTTCTTCTTCAGAAGGAACCTGCAGAGCATCACACAACCCTAAAACCAGACCCTACATCACAGTGTCAAACCTTCATAATGCTCTTCTGCTTTCATTTTTTGCTAGCTCAAAACTGATTGATAAAAACCTGTTCTAGCCTCCAAAATTAAGCTTTCTTGCAGGTCTTATTTACTGTCATTTATGAACAATATTTTTGCCCAGTGTGAAGTGGAGTTCCACACGGATCCAGTGTGGGTCCAGCTTTTGTTTCAAAATAGCAGCGTTCTTTACTGAAAAGTAAGCACAATAAGCAACTAACTGTCTGGATTAGCTGTGACACGCTTTTAACCAAAATTGCCCACTCAGACAGGCTTATTCTGTATAAATCTAAGGAGAACTTGCTCAAGCTGCACGTTTCATGCAGAACTGACCGTTGTTTTAGCCGGGAGGGCTTCTCTTGGTTCTGGTCCTTATGGTTGTTCAGCTCGTCCCTGCTGCCTGTGTGTCTGTGAGCCGACTTCATTAGCATCTCAAAGTCAGAGTTCACCTCCCCTTCCTCTGGCTCTCTGACAGGGCATGGCACACTGGTGTTGTGAACAGCACCCTCTGCAGGTTTGGAGAACACCTGTGCACACTCTATGGGCATGCTCAGGCGGTAGAACTCCACCTCGGGTGTGTCTCTGTGTGTTAACCCCATGGCCCTCTTGGTGACCTTCAAAGCTGGAGGATGATCTACATTTCCATCTATTCGAGTTACCTGGGAGAAAAAGTAAAAAAAAACGCATCATTAACACCAAGATGGGGGTTTGGTTTTTGCTGCAGAAATATAGGGTTCTAAACACAAACCAAATAGAGAAAAATAAAAACAATCCTAGATTTCTTTTTAATACTATTTCTAAACTTACAAAAAATCAAGCAGGCACAGAACCTCAGATTCCAGTAAACCTCACTAGTAATGTATTTATAGATTTCTTTGATAATAAAATAGAGAATATTAGACAAAATATACAACCCTTTATTAACAATACAACTGGTATGTCATCTGGTTTGGTTGATATTGATTTAAATTACATACCGGGAGAAAAACTTGATGCTTTTCATCCACTCAAAATTTGAGAAAATAATTTCTTCCTTAAATTGTACTACCTGCACACTAGACTCAGTTCCCTCAAAGTTATTAAAAGAGGTATTACCAGCTGTAACTGAACCTCTTCTAACTATAGTTAACTCATCCATTACAATAGGTCACATGCCCAAATCATGTAAATTAGCAATTATCAAACCTCTGATCAAGAAACCAAATCTTGATCCGACTGTGCTATCTAATTATAGACCCATTTCAAACACATCATTTATATCTAAGATCATAGAAAAACCTGTTGCCCAGCAATTATGCCTATATCTGCATAGGAATAACATATTTGAAAAGTTCCAATCTGGAAAAAAAAAAAAAAAAAAAAAAAAAAAAAAAAAAAAAAAAAAAAAAGAAAAGTTCCAATCTGGTTTTAGGCCCCATCACAGTACTGAAACAGCATTAGTTAAAGTAACAAATGATCTCCTCCTTGCATCAGATCAAGGCTATGTATCACTGTTAGTGCTTCTTGATCTTAGTGCAGCTTTCGACACAATTGATCATAGGATCTTGCTAGAAAGGTTAGAACGCTGGGTTGGAGTCTCAGGCACAGCCCTTTCATGGTTTCAGTCTTACTTAACAAATCGCTATCAGTTTGTAGAGCTTAATAATATTTCATCCAAACGTACAATGGTTAAATATGGGGTCCCGCAAGGCTCCATCTTAGGACCACTATTATTTACATTATATATGCTACCATTGGGCACAGTTATAAACAAACATGGTGTCAATTTTCACTGCTATGCGGATGACACTCAACTTTACATATCAGCCAAACCCGATGACAAACTCAGTTTAGGAAAAATTGAGGCCTGTGTAAGAGATATTAAATGCTGGATGTCTCTAAACTTCCTACAATTAAATGAGGACAAAACAGAAGCTCTCCTTGTGGGCCCTAAGGCCGCAAGACAGAAAATTCCAAATTTAATGCTTAATCTTGCAGACTATCCCATTACACCTGGCACAGTAGCCAAAAACCTAGGCGTCATACTCGACTCCGACCTATCATTTGATAAATATATAGATAATACTACTAGGATAGCTTTTCTACATCTCTGCAACATTGCCAAATTAAGAAATGCATTATCACAGGATGATGCAGAAAAAATGGTGCACGCCTTTGTTAGCTCTAGACTAGACTACTGCAATTCACTACTGTCAGGATGTTCAAATAGGAATCTAAATAAACTTCAAATAGTTCAAAATGCCGCAGCTAGAGTTCTGACTAGAACTAGAAAATTTCAGCATATTAGACCAGTCCTATCAGCCCTGCATTGGCTCCCAGTTAAATTTCGTATTGATTTTAAAATTCTATTATTAGCATATAAAGCACTACACGGGCTTGCTCCTGAATACCTCCAGGAACTTATTTCCTACTATGAACCCCCACATCCACTAAGATCACAGGGTGCTGGTCTGTTATTAGTTCCACAAATTAACAAGGTAACAGCAGGGGGAAGACCCTTTTCTTATAAGGCCCCCCAGCTTTGGAATAATCTTCCTAAATGTGTCCGGGACTCTGACACAGTCACAATATTTAAATCTAGGTTGAAAACCCACTTATTTAGTCTAGCGTTTGATAATTAATATCCCCCTTAGATAAAGGTACAGATCCAGGGGTTCATAGACGAAGGGTTTTATGGTAGACTGGGGTGCTGGTGCTGTCATCCTGTCACTGCTCGTGGTCACTCAAGTTTGTTGACAGTGCAGTGGACGGATGCCATTGTCTCAGAATGCCCCCAAGCCTATGTTACCTTCTGGTTCTGCCTTTTTTAGCTAGGCTGTAATAATTTAACTTAGTGCCGGAGTTGCTGCCACACTCCAGAAATGTTTATAATTTTACCTGTCCTGTATATGTCCTCATACAGAGCTAATTTTCCCTGTTTCATTTCTCCACATGGCTGCCCGCCTGCTTGAGGAATAATGAGATGAGGAGAGACAAGCGATCCATCCTGGGCCGGCCACCTCCTACCTAACCGGATGCCTACACCATGATGGACATTATTACATCTTTTATATTCTGTCTAAATGGACATTATTGCATCTTTTACATTCTGTCTACATTCTGTCTATATTGTTGTTGTTGTCATGGTGACAACAACTGTTGTAAAAAGCGCTTTATAAATAAAATTTGATTGATTGATTGATTGATTGATTGATTGAAATACATAACACAGAAGTGTTTTGGACATAGAAGAACATCATGTAAGATAAAGCATCACATTCATCATTTTATGACATTAATAAGTGACCATACATAATGATATGTGATATCCCAGCCTTCTTGCAGTCCTTGGAGGGGATACTGGAAGGTGCCCCTTCTGGGGATTGCATTGTTCTGCTGGGGGACTTCAATGCAAACGTGGGCAATGACAGTAGGACTTGGAAGGGTGTGATTGGGAGGAATGGCCTCTCCGATCTGAACCCAAGTAGTGTTCTGTTATTGGACTTCGGTGCTCATCATAGTCTGTCCATAACGAACACCATGTTCGAGTACAGAGGTGTTCATAAGTGCACATGGCACCAGGACACCTTAGGTCGCAGTTCAATTTTGTAATCGTGTCGTCAGACTTGCGACCGTGTGTCTTGGACACTCGGGTAAAGAAAGGAGCTGAGCTGTCAACCGTTCATAACCTAGTGGCGAGTTGGATCAGATGGCGGGCAAGGATGCCGGACAGACCTGGAAGACCCAAACATATTGTGAGGGTTTACTGGGAACGTCTGGCAGAGGAACCTGTATGAAAGGTCTTTAACTCCCATATCCAGCAGAGCTTTGATTGCATCCCGAGGAAGGCTGGTTACATTGAGTCCGAGTGGGCTTTGTTCTGTGCCTCCATTGTCAATGTGGCACACCAGAGCTGTGGCCACAAGGTTGTCAGTGCCTGTTGTGGCGGCAATCCCTGAACCCGGTGGTGGATAGCTCAGGTAAGGGAGGCCATCATGCTGACGAAAGAGTCCTATCAGGCCTGGTTGGCTTGTGGGTGGTACAGGAGGGCCAAGCGGTTTGTGGCTTTGTCTGTCGCAGAAGCTACAACTTGGGTGTGGGAAGAGTTCGGTGAGACCATGGAAAGCGATTTTCAATCATCTCCGAGAATATTCTGGCAAACTGTCAGGCAACTCAGGAGGGGAAAGCGGTTCCCAACCAACACTGTATACATCAATTGGGGATGTCATTAGGCGGTGGAAGGAATACTTCAACGATCTTCTCAATCCCACCATCGCACCTTCCACAGAGGAAGCAGAGCTGGAGGACTTGGATGGAGGTTTGCCCATCACTTAGGCTGAGGTGACCAGGGCAGTTGTGAAACTTTATGGCAGGGGTGGACAAGATTCGCCATGAGTTCCTTAAGGCTCTGGACTGTCCTGGCTGACACGTCTTTTCAAAATCGCATATACATCGTGGGGCAGTGTCTTTGGACTGGCAAACCAGGGTGGTGGTTCCCCTTTTTAAAAAAGAGGATCAGAGGGTGTGCTCCAACTATTGGGGTATCACACTCCTCACCCTCCCTGGTAAGGTCTATGCAGGGGTTCTGGAGAAGAGAGTCTGGTTGCTAGTCGAGTCTCAGTTACAAGAGGAACAATGTGGGTTCCGTCCTGGTCGTGGAACACTGGACCAGCTTTTTATCCATGCGAGGGTCCTAGAGGGTGCATGGGAGTTTGCTCAACCAGTCCACATGTGCTATGTGGATTTGGAGAAGGCATTCAACTGTGTTCCTCTGGGATTCCTCTGGGGGGTGCTCCAGGAGTATAGGGTATGGGGCCTACTGCTACAGGTTATCCAGTCCCTGTACGAATGGAGCAGGAGCTTAGTTGGCATGGCCGGCAGTAAGTCAGACTGGTTCCTGGTGGGAGTTGGACTCCGGCAGGGCTGCAAACATGTAAGCAAGCACACTTTGCAGCCAAGTGCGAGATGGCCGGGATGAGAATCAGCACCTCTAAAACTGAGACCATGGTACTCACTCGTACAAGGGTGGAGTGTCCTCTCGGGGTGGGAATGAGTCCTTGCCTCAACTGGAAGAGTTTAAGTATCTCGGGTTCTTGTTCACAAGTGAGGGAACAAGGGAACGAGAGATTGACAGGTGGATTGGTGCTGTGGCTGCAGTATTGTGGATGCTGTACCGGACCGTTGTGGTGAAGAGGGAGCTGACTGAAAAAGCATCGATTTACTGGTCAATCTACCTTCCGACTCTTACCTATGGGTAGTGCTCTGGGTAGTGACTCAAAAAATAAGATTGCGAATACAAGCAGTTAAAATGAGTTTTCTCCACAGGGTATCTGGGCTCTGCCTTAGAGATAAGGTATGGAGCACGGTCATCCGGGAGAGGCTCGGAGTAGAGTCGCTGCTCTTCCACGTAGAGAGAAGCCAGTTGAGGTGGTTAGGGCATCTGGTCCGGATGCCACCTGGGAGCCTCCCTAGGGAGGTGCTCCAGGAATGTCTAACTGGGAGGAGACCCCAGGGAAGACCCAGGACACGCTGGAGAGATTATATTTACATTTACATTTATGGCATTTGGCAGACGCCCTTATTCAGAGCGACTTACATTTTTATCTCATTTTTATACAAGTGAGCAATTGAGGGTTAAGGGCCTTGCTCAGGAGCACCTCAGTCATGGCCTCAGGTCTGGGGATCGTACCTGCGACCCTCTGGTCACAAGACCAGTTCCCTAACCACCAGGCCATGACTGCCCTTATATCTCATTGCCGTAATCAGCAATGATCCGTTTCATCTGTCTGAAGGCTTCTTAAGTAAGCTTTGGGAAACGGATCACTGCTGATTCGTTCGGTTATGCCCTCACGCTATCAGCCTGCTCCTTCATTCCCCGAAGTTGCATTCCAAGCTCCAAAGTGTCTCGTCACCGCTCTCTATCTTCTCCTTTTCTTCTTCAAGGTTCTCTCTCCTGCGTCGCTCCCTGACCTACCTCAAGTTTTCACAAGCCTGTTACTGTCTATTTTTTGTCTTTATTTTGGGAAGGGTTTTGTTTTATTGCGGCGTTTTCTGCCTGCTGGCCAGTCACCTCCCCTGGCATCTTTAGTTATGTTTGTTGTTTTGTTTCTTTCTCCTGTCTCCTTATGGTTGAGCATTTATTTTTCCATGTGGAGTTTTCCGCATTGGTTTTTGTTTATTGTTTTACCATGCTCTCACGGCTTTCATTTATTCTCTTTTCACACGTTGAGTCTTCCGCATTGGGTTTTGTTTTACCGTGGTCTCACGGCTTTCATTAATTTCCTTTCACGCGTTGAGTATTCTGCATTGCTTTTGTTTATTATATTGGGGTTGTGTTTCGTGTTTAACTCTCGCACTTGCGTTCTGTTTGGACAAATGCAGTTGTGCTGTTAAATGGCACTTGGGTCCACCATTCACACTATCACGCTATGCAGTGAGTACCTCCCTGTACTCCCGCGTTACAGAACGCCTCTGTATCCCCCCAGAAGAGCTAGAAGAGGTGGCTGGAGAGAGGGAAACCTGGGCCTCTTTGCTTAGGCTACTGTCCCCGTGACCCACATAAGCGGATGACGATGGATGGATGGATGGATGGATGTCGATGGTTAAATGTAATGTGGTTTACCTGCAGGTGAGGGTGGTTCTGCGGCACAGGTAGGAAGAGCGGACTTCTCCAGCTCACCCAGAGCGGCAGGTCTCGGCTCATGTTGAGAGCAAAGGGCTGGTAGCCCTCCTGGAACCCACAGGCACTGAAGAACCGCAGACTGCTGACCTGGGCCCCCAGATTCAGACGCCCCACCTGGTTCATGCCCAAACCACACACAGGGACGAAGCCTGCACCGCAACAACATACATGTTAGCAAAAAAAACCCTTTATTTCTTCAGGAATTCAAATTAGATTTTTTATATTTAAATAATTACATTATTACGTGAACAACTGCTCTATCCATAATCCATAATAGTATCACACAACCACATTTTAAAGCACAAACCACTTTAGATGTCAGAGCTTAAGCCGTCACTAGAAACAGTAAGTTTATTACACAATCTCTAATTTATGATATTACTATGGATAAACTCACCACCAGATGCCCTGAAATCTCTCTCAGCAATCTCAGAGCTGTAGGTGTTCAATAGTAGTTCCCCATTTAGAGTGACCATCATGATCCTTTGAGTCAGATCCAACAAACATCCAATCACATCCCCCTTCTTCCACGGCCTGCCCAATCGCATGACACTGCCATGACACCACTGGCCCTATAAGGGATTGGATAACAGTTGATTAACAGTTAATTGTCAGAATATAGTTGCCCAGGTTTGCCATGATTGCCCTTTGTAGAAGTTTTGTTACGTTGACTCCACTTATTTGATAAAATACCTTTAATCCATCAAACACAAAGGCCTGGCCATCTGACCCCAACTCCACCTCTGCTTTACTTCCGGGTCGAGCCCAGCCCACTCTCATCTCTCCATCAGTCACTGCCTCAAACTCGAAATACCATTTCCCATCATGCACTGCGAAAGGGCACTCCACGCGGAAGACGCGGAACCTCTCTCCACCAGCTGCTTTGACTTTAGGGGCAAGGACTACAACATAAACAATATCACGTCATTATTAGTCACATTGGAATGTCTTCCTGTTATACGCCGAGCTAGTAAACCAACTTTGTGAAGTTCATCACACCCCATGCTGACACGTGCCTCTGTTTTCTACATTTCTACAGGGCGCTAACACAGGCCTTTTAACCTTTCACACGTCACTTGTGTGACTACTGTTGCGCTTGTCGGCATGGTAACGAGACTCACGGGGCTGCTGTTCCGGGGGTTCAATGGTGTATCCGAGGGCGAGCAGCGTTCCCACGGCGTTCCTCACCGCATCTTTCCAGAGACGCCTGGTCCTCTCCTCCAGCACAGAGAAGGGCACCAGCTCCGGACTCCTCTTCCCCTTCACGTCCTACGACACACACACACACACACACACACACACGCACGCAACAGTATTAGCATCTACACTGGCATTATAATATGTGAAAAACCTAGTTACAAAGTTATTCTTTAATCTACATCTTAACATTTCTCAAACCACCAGAACGTCATTGTTTTATTTTTTTGTTTTAGCTCCCAGCAAATCTGAGTCATCAGTTTCATCAAGTGAAGCAGGTGTACCAGGTGACCATTAAGGTCAGCAGGTCAGGCAGAGGTTTCCACTCATGAACTCCACCTGCTGTGGTGCGTAGCTCCAGCCCTGTCTGAGGCGATCTTGGGCCCACATGCTGTGCTCACTCTCCGCCAGCGCCTCCACCAGTGCCTCCTGGGTGGTGGTCAGACGCACGTGTGACTGGTCCACTGGAGCAGGCCTGCTGCCATTCCACAGTTCATACCTGCACGGGAGACATTGGTGAGACATTGGCGAGACATGGCTGAGACATTGGTGAGAGCACCTCGGGTCCAGAGGTGTTCCCAAAACTTTTAATGCCTCTGTGCTCCCAGTGCAGTTTCTCCCACTGATAAATAAGTCAAAAATGTATGTAAAATACAGGCATTTTACTTTGACATATTACCTTAAAACAGCTCAGTCTTATCACGTTATAATGAAAACTGTCCTGTAGGTAACTTAGGTAAGTTATTTGGTATTTGGCATTTAGAGAGGAAAACAAGGGAACATGTCAGAGAATATTTTGTAAAAGCGTGTCGTTTTATACAGACTTGTTTGAGAGCTGGACATAGTTCACATTCTCCTCTGCGTAGTCTTCAGACAGTCCAATATGAGCACCAAGAGCCAGAAGGGTTCTACAAAAACACAGACCATCCCAGAGGGTTCAATCAACAAGCTATTCAGAGCACAGGTGTTCATGAGTCTGTCCCGGATGACACGCGGCAGAGCAGCATAGCACCTGAGCGTGTGATCTGCAGCCTGCTGGGGCTTGTGTTTCTCCGGATCAGGAAGCTTAGAGAACTGGACCAGCCCTGGGTGGACTCGTTTTATGTCATCTCTCACCTGCAAGACACACTTAAGGTTCTCATGGAAACCAAATAATTGATCAACACAGATGGTTTGGCAGGTGAATCATTTACATTTACGGCATTTAGCAGACGCACTTATATGGAGCAACTTACAAAAGTGCTTCATCACTCTGCAGTTTTCCACTACAGCGCTCATTTGACATGTTAAGAAGCTGAAGGTCACTGATGACCTGATTCGGGTGATTGGTCATCGCTAAACTGAGCAGTCGGTCTGTGGGCGAGTGTGTGGTCAACCAGATCTCACAGGCATTTCACTCACGCTTCCGTGTGTCCAGCCCTGCTCGATCTGATCAACCAGCCAGAGCTCATGAAGGTTCTCAGCCAGCCTCTCCCTGATCAGCTCAACCTGTGGAGGGAGGAGCACCTGAGGGAGAGAGGCAGAAGGAGCGGGTGAGGGTGTAGAGCACAGACTCATGCCTCCACCTCTGTGCAGCTGTGCTGAATTACAAACACACAGTAGAGTTCTGTGGTTTAGTTTGTAGTATAGGTAAACTACAAAAGGAAGGCAGAAATACAGGAACTTTACTATCAAATCTTTAATTCTGTCAAACAGTCCTGCTCCAATCATGTTCAACCTCAACCACAAATCTTTGTTTTTTACTTTAAAATTATTGTTTTGGATATTTCAAAGCTGAAAATATAATACGTCTTGTAAACTGTGACAATATTGAATGTGAAATGTCATTAGGATGCTGCGATGTACCTGACTGGTGTCCATGGGCGTGGGGATAAACATCACTGGGCCAGCGGGAGCAGCAGGGCCCAAAAGGTCACGCTGGCCATCAGGGTGACCTCGGATGAAGTTCTCACACGTCTCGAGCGTACAGCGCTCCCTGGGGAGCAAGGCTTCTGAACACGGGGAGAACCCTGCAGGAGGCAGGAACTTGAACTCCCCCTGTCCACCTCCAAACAGTAGACGCACCCTACGGTGAAGCAACCAGACAAATCACCATCAGACAATCACCACAACACCATCAGACTGTAACGCGCTGGGTATGGGGACGTACTCACCACGTGTAAAAACTGAGAAAGAGGAGTACCCAAGCGACAACGATGATATATGTCAGCGCGAGAGTACAGCAAGCACACACCGTGTAAAGCAAGCACACACACCGTGGCAAAAACACCAAAACAAATGCGACACAGAAAACTCAACACAAATTAACGTGGAAATCTCAGATTTCACGTTCTTAGTCCTGGGACTATAAGAGAGAGTGAAATCAAACCGCCCAAAGAATAAGGACCATCTAGCCTGCCTGGGGTTAAGGCGTTTGGCCTGCTGGAGGTAGGCCAAGTTCTTGTGATCTGTTCAAACTAGGAACGGATGTCTGGCCCCCTCCAGCCAGTGCCTCCACTCCTCAAGCGCCAACTTGACAGCTAGCAGTTCCTTGTCACCCACGTCATAATTGTGCTCAGTGGTAGTCGTACAGTGAGAAAAATAGGCACAGGGATGGAGTGTCTAAGGGGTACCTGTTCTCTGAGAGAGAATGCCACCAACACCATAATTGGAGGGGTCAACCTCTACGATGAAGGGGAGGTCAGGATCAGGCATGCATAAAATGGGTTCAGATGTGAACTGTTTTTAGAGGTTATCAAAGGACCGCTCAGCCTCAGGAGACCAGACGAAAGGACCAGGAGTTTTCTTGGTAAGGGCTATAAGGGGAGCTGCCAGGGTACTGAACCCCTTAATAAATAATAAATGTTGAGACAGAGACAGAGAGAGGTAGGAGTAGGACATTGAGCCACTGCCTGGATTTTAGATGGGTCCATAGCCAAAGTATTCTGGGCTATACGATACCCTCAAAATCCTACTTTCTAGCAGGAGCTGAATTATCCGTCGTACATGTTTAATGTGTTCAGCTTCGGTACGGCTATAAATGAGGGTGTCATCAAGGTAAACGAAAGCATACAGTGGGGAAAATAAGTATTTAGTCAGTCACCAATTGTGCAAGTTCTCCCACTTAAAAAGATGAGAGAGGCCTGTAATTGACATCATAGGTAGACCTCAACTATGAGAGACAAAATGTGAAAAAAAAATCGAGAAAATCAATTGTCTGACTTTTAAAGAATTTATTTGCAAATAATGGTGGAAAATAAGTATTTGGTCACCTACAAACAAGCAAGATATCTGGCTGTCACAGACCTGTAACTTCTTTTTTAAGAGGCTCCTCTTTCCCCCACTCATTACCTGTATTAATGGCACCTGTTTGAAGTCGTTAACAGTATAACAACCTCAAACATTCACACTCCAAACTCCACTAAGGTGAAGACGAAAGAGCTGTCGGAGGACACCAGAAACCGAATTGTAGACCTGCACCAGGCTGGGAAGACTGAATCTGCAATAGGCAAGCAGCTTGGTGTGAAGAAATCTACTGTGGGAGCAATAATCAGAAAATGGAAGACCTACAAGACCACTACTAATCTCCCTCGATCTGGGGCTCCACGCAAGATCTCAGCCCATGGGGTCAAAATGATCACAAGAACGGTGAGGAAAAATCCCAGAACCACAAGGGGGGATCTAGTGAATGACCTGCAGAAAGCTGGGACCAACGTTACAAAGGCTACCATCAGCAACACACTACGATGCCAGGGACTCAGATCTTGCAGTGCCAGACGTATCCCCCTGCTTAAGCCAGTCCATATCCAGGCACGTCTGAAGTTTGCTAGAGAGCATTTGGATGTTCCAGAAGAGTATTGGGAGAATGTCATATGGTCAGATGAAACCAAAGTAGAACTATTTGGTAAAAACTATTTGGTGTTTGGAGGACAGTGAATGCTGAGTTGCATCCAAAGAACACCATACCAACTGTCAAGCATGGGGGTGGCAACATCATGCTTTGGGGCTGTTTCTCTGCAAAGGGACCAGGACGACTGGTCCGTGTACATGAAAGAATGAATGGGGTCATGTATTGTGAGATTTTGGGTGCAAACCTCCTTCCATCAGCAAGGGCAATGAAGATGAAACGTGGCTGGGTCTTTCAGCATGACAATGATTCCAAGCACACTGCCAGGGCAACAAAGGAGTGGCTTCGTAAGAAACATTTCAAAGTCCTGGAGTGGCCTAGCCAGTCTCCCGATCTCAACCCCATTGAAAACCTTTGGAGGGAGTTAAAAGTCTGTGTTGCCCGCCGACAGCCCCAAAACATCACTGCTCTAGAGGAGATCTGCATGGAGGAATGGGCCAACATACCAGCAACAGTGTGTGCCATCCTTGTGAAGACTTACAGAAACGTTTGACCTCTGTCATTGCCAACAGAGGATATACAACAAAGTATTGAGATGAACTTTTGTTATTGACCAAATACTTATTTTCCACCATTATTTGCAAATAAATTCTTTAAAAGTCAGACAAAATGATTCTCAATTTTTTTTTCACATTTTGTCTCTCATAGTTGAGGTCTACCTATGATGTCAATTACCAGCCTCTCATCTTTTTAAGTGGGAGAACTTGCACAATTGGTGACTGACTAAATACTTATTTTCCCCACTGTATCTGTCAAGTGCCTCTCTTAGCACTTCATTAATGAATTGTTGGAATACCGCCGAAGCATTCATGAGGCCGAATGGCATAACCAGGTACTTGTAGTGACCCAAAGGCGTGATGAAGGCAGTCTTCCATTCATCGCCCTCACGGACTTTAACCAGGTTGTAGGCACTCCGGAGGTCCAGCTTGGTGAAAATGGTGGCCTGTTGGAGTGCCTCAAATGCAGTGGCCATGAGGGGTAAAGGATGACGGTCCTTTATGGTTACCTTATTGAGGCCCCGGTAATCAATACATGGCCTTAACCCCCGGTCTTTCTTCCCAACAAAAAAGAAACCTTCTCCAGCAGGGGACGTGGAAGGCCTGAGGCCAGAGCCTCACAGATATACTTTTCCATGGCCTTACGTTCCGGAGCGGCTAAAGAAAAGAGACGGCCCCTAGGAGGACTGGAATTGGGAAGCAGATGGCCATGTCATATGACCTGTGAGGGGGAAGGAAGCTAGCCTTTTCTTTACTAAATACCTCTCTGAGGTCGTGGTACTCAGAAGGAACCTTGGTCAGATCTACTGAGTCGGGGTAGCGGTTGGCAGGGGATTCCAGATGCAGGTTTCCCTACACACGGATCCCCAATTACGCACAGTACAAGAGAGCCAGTCAACTTCAGGGTTGTAGCGCTGTAGCCAAGGAAACCCCAGTATGAGGCGCATTTGAGGGGCGCTGATAACCAAGCATAATTTGTTCTTTATGACCCTCTATGTCCATGTTGATAGGTATGGTTTGCCTACCTACTTCTCCTGAGGTTAAAGTGCGTCTGTCCACAGCGGCCACAGTGAGGGGTTTGTCAAGATCGACCAGGAGTATATCTAGCTGTTTGACCAGTGAGGTATCAATAAAACTGATGGCGGCGCCAGAATTCTTCGGAACCCCGCCAGGTAAATGACACGTGGAAGTAGAGTCCATTACTAGGGGGACTTGAAACTGGGCCTGCCAGAGCCTCCTTATTTACTGGCGGACTAGTCCTTTTCCCCTGTAATTCAGGGCATTGAGTACGCTGATGCCCTTCACCATCACAGTAGAGGCATCTGCCTTCTTGGAGACAAGACTGTCTCCCTTGACGAGACAGGTGGGTGTGACCTAGTTGCATTGGTTGTGAATCATTAGGAGCTTCTTGCGTTTCAGCAGTATGCTTAACTTCTACTGCAGGTGTAACGTCACGTTGAGGCAGCCTTCTGACCTGTTTGCGTTCACGTCAGCGATTTTCTAGGCGCACTGTGAACGCGATTAAGGTATCTAGGTCGGCTGGGGGGTTGCAGAGAGCTAATTAATCCTTGAGCACTTCTGAAAAACCCTCTTGATAAATAGCCTCCCGAGTAACAAGCAGGAGAAGGGAGAGCAGATTTGCGGTGAGACGCAACAGCAGGTGTTTCAACTGGCTTTGCAAGGGGTGTGGAACAGGGGTTGAACTGGCTAATGTCTGTTTAGCTGCAGTGACGTTGCTGAGTTGCAATAGTATCTGATCATGGCTGCCTAGCAGTTGTCCCTGATTAGTAAGTGCAGCCCTGAGTTCTGCTACCTAACATGGACCCAGCCACAACTCGTTATGTTGAATCGTTCTGTAACACGGTGGATATGGGGACGTTCTCACCACGTGTAAAAACTGAGACAGCGATGATATAAGTCAGCGCAAGAGTAAAGCAAGCACACACACTGTGGCAAAACACCAACACAAATCAACCCAGAAATCTCCAACGCGTGCAAAGCAAAACTCAACCGTAGAGAGACGGGAGAAAAATGACAAAGGCAACTCAAAAGACGTGGAAAAATTTAACGGGTAAAAAACAAAACTAAGGATGCTAGGGGAAGTAAATGGCAACAGGGGAAATGCCACAACAAACCTTCCCAAAAACAAAGGTATAACATCTAGGAAGTAAAACAGGTGGAAGAAAACTTGAAATGGGCCAGGGAACGGTGCAGGAGATAGAGCCTTGAATAAGTGACAGTATGATAACAGGGAGCAAAAGAGAGAGAAAGGTGGGGAGACATCTTTTAACAAAACGCAACGGTAGAGAAAGCAAAGAAGGGCTGAAAGCGTACTGGCATGACCAAAATGATTCAGCAGTGATCCGTCACAACAAACTTCCTTAAGTAACCAGGATGACAGGTGTGACGGATCACTGCTGATTACATTTACTCCGCCTAGTGCCGGCTCGTCAGCAATCACCACAACATCAACCACAACAACACCATCAGACAATCACCACAACACCATCAGACACAATCAGACCAAACCCCCCACCACAGCACAACACAATACAGCGGTGGAGAATGGAAACAAAACAAAAAGAAGAGTCATACGAGGGGACTAAGGAGACTAGACAACCATGACAACATGACACCATGAAGGGGACAGAAACCATCACAACCATTGAACCATTGACAAAATAAACAGATATGAACTCACCAAGAAAAACAATTTCTTATCAGGAAGGGGGGATTGATTCCTTAAAGTCATTTGTTCTCAAACATTACGCTGATGCCTACGGGCCAGGATATTTTAGACATTCTGTAAAAATCTATTTAAACATGGTCACCTTTATGTAGGGGACTTGGTCTATGCAATATGATTTTTCATCTCATTTTAGCAATAATTCATAGAAAAAAATCACTTTCATAAATATTGTTTCCTTATTTATGGTGGTAAAATGCCTGTTAGCTCCTCAGGTGTATGATTAACAAACTAAAAAAGTAACAGACAAGACAGACCCACCTGACTCCAGCTGAGAAACTGACCACAGGGAACAGGAGTCCGCCAACACTGAAGTTCTCCAGCATGCCTTGCACAGGCTGCCCATTGACCCGGAAGGAAATACAGGGGACGCTAAGGTCAAGACAACAGCTGATGACGTCATCCTCCCTCAGCAAGCGCCGGTTGGGTGAACTGACCCTGCAGCCGACACCTCCTGTTGTGGAAAGGCGGAGCTTACAGTACTGTAGGTGATTAGCAGGTCCATCACAGAGAGAAACTGAAATAATAGTGTCACTTACGTTTTAACCCAGTCACAATTTTATGTAGCTTTTATAATGTCAGCATTTTATGTATATTGGGAAACAGTTCTAAGTGAAATGGGATCCTAGTTAGGATGGATCCAGTACATATATAAAAAGTAAAAAATAAAATTAAAAAAGTAAAACTTATATAAACAGTCAGCGATTCTTGTGTGTACTAACACCATCCACAAAAGCAAAACCACAGGTAGCCTTGCATATGAAACTCACATCAAATTGTCCTGATTACAGTTTCACAGGTATGCATTTTCTATACTGGTATATGTTCTGGTGTTTCACTGGTATATGTTTGGTTCTTTGGAGTTTCACTGGTATATGTTTCAGAGACCAGTTCTTTAAATGTTTTCTAATCAGATTTTTGCTTCTGGGCCACTTTCCAGAACTTTTTAAGCACTTTTCAAGATCATGAATTTGCATATGCCAGAAGATGATGAAGGTTCAACAATGTTCTGCCACACTTCACATCTGAACTGCTCACAGCCAGTCTGACCTGTCCACAGGTGTAGTCCATCAAATCCGTAGGAGCAGAGGTCATCTCCTACTCCATGTGACCCCCAGCCACGACCTCCTGTTGGAGAGGGGCGGTACCCTCCCGTGCAGGCCCAACCCACTCTCAGGTGAGTCGGCTCAGCTGTCAGGAACGGCTCCGCCCTCTCCACGACAACTTCGTAGTACCACTTCCTGTACTGGGCGGAGTCTTCTCCCATATAAAAGTAGATATTTGGTCGAACACTAAGATGAAACAAATGGCGATATCCTTCAGTGGGAGTTTGGCAGGTCTGACAGAAAATGCCTGTAGGAAGCGGTACCCTGACTGCTGTGGATGTGGTGAAGAGAGAGAGGAGAGAGAGAGAGAAGAGAGAGATAGATAGATAGATAGATAGATAGATAGATAGATAGATAGAGAGAGAGAGAGAGAGAGAGAGAGAGAGAGAGAGAGAGAGAGAGAGAGAGAGAGAGTTCCCTGCAGCAACAATTCTACCCCTGCTTCAGCTCTCGATGTCTCAACACATTACATGCACCAAGGGCGGTGTTACAGGGGCGGTGTTACAGGGGCGGTGTTACAAAAGTGATGAACCAGCCGACCCTCGTTTCTGTTTAGCAAAATATCATCAACACTGATGCCTGCAGGGTCACTTTAATAAAATACAGAAATCAGAGTGTCACGTATAATATCCAGAAAAAAATACCAGAAACGGAGTCAGTTTGTAAACAACATATGAGAACCATTTCAAATGGGTTTAACAGGGAAACATTTCCGTGGTTACCTTGTGACTTGATTGACTAGCCGCGTCTGCAGCAGTAAGTCTCTTTCTGTCAGCAGGGTGTCACAGATCAGATGCTGGTTAGAGCGAACCGCCATGCTATGACACACACACAGTGAGCAGAGCACATCCAGAATCTGCGCACACACACACACACACACACACACACACACACACACACACACACACACACACACACACACACACACACACACACAGGGAAGCAGACGTCAAAGGAAAGCAGACGTCAAAGGAAAGCTCTCTAAAGAAGCATGAAATGTTGATACTTTAGAATGCATATATTTACATGATTATATATTTACGTGATTATATGAAGATAAATCTGTTGCAAAACTTGGGAGCGTGAAGGAGCTGACTTGAGAACTTGTAAAACTAAATCTGTACGTGTATTTTTAATTTGAGAACTTGTAAACTAAAAATTGCACTTGTATTTTTGATGCGAGAACTTGCAAACTAAAAGTTGCACTTGTATTTTTAATTTGAGAACCTGTAAACTAAAAGTTGCACTTGTAGTTTTGATGTGAGAATTTGTAGAATAAAAATCTGAGTGTGAATGTTAAAAAATGATTGGCAGGAAATGTACATGAATTCAGCACAACTTCAAATCTGCCCACCTTGACTTTTGCAACACATATCTCGGTGTACGTGTTGCAAAACAGATTTGTGCACTTGTACGGGAAAGTGAGTGGGGCAGTGGGGGATGGGACAAAAATCGTGACTCAGCTTATTTTTCACTGCAAAAAGAAAAGAATTGGATGCAGAACAGTTTGCAACACATACACTGACCAAAATTCGAGCAGGGAAGATTTGAAGTTGTGCTGAATTCGTGTACATTTCCTGCCAGTGATTTTTTAACATTCATGCTCAGATTTTTATTCTACAAGTTCTCACATAAAAACTACAAGTGCAACTTTTAGTTTATAGGTTCTCAAATAAAAAATACATGTACAGATTTTGTTTTACAAGTTCTCAAGTCAGCTCCTTCACACTCAAGTTTTGCTACAGATTTATCTCCATATGATTAACACTCATAAAACACACACACACACACATTCACACACACACATTCACACTCGCATGTAAAACGAGTACCTTGTGGTCACGTCCGTGTTGGTCTAGCAGGGAGATAATAGCCCTGATGTGAGTCTCTTTAATAAAATTCAGGGCCTCTGAACTTTCTAATAACACACAGTGCAGAACTTCTAAAATCCCTACAGATCAAAGAAGATTGAGAGGATTCAATCATAAAAAAAACAGTTGATAACAAAAACATCTTAAAAATGAATTAATATTATAATAAATTATGCAGCATCCCCAAAATCATTCAGTGATAGTCAATAAAGGTTGACTGTGTTACACCCACCAGAGTAGGCGTTGCCTAACTGCAACAGAGTTACACCCACCAGAGTAGGCGTCACCTAATTTACACCCACCAGAGTAGGCGTCGGCTCTCTCCAGCCTGCTGAGGAGCCAGTCCAGGGAGCTGGAGAAGCGTGAGCAGTTACTCCCGTTTCCTCGGATCAGGGCAGCTGTGGCGGGAGAAGTGGAAAAGTGGGACAGATGATCGTGAAGGCAGTGGGAATAACGATATTCCTCCATCAGTGAGAATAACAATATTCCTACATCAGCAGAAATAACGATATTCCAGAAATAACAATATTCCTACATCAGTGGGAATAACAATATTCCTATATCAGCAGAAATAACGCTATTCCAGAAATAACGATATTCCTACATCAGTGAGAATAGCGATATCCCTACATCAGCAGAAATAACAATATTCCTACATCAGTGAGAATAACAATATTCCTACATCAGTGAGAATAGCGATATTCCTACATCAGCAGAAATAACGATATTCCAGAAATAACGATATTCCTACATCAGTGAGAATAACAATATTCTTACATCAGTGAGAATAACAATATTCCTACATCAGCAGAAATAACGCTATTTCAGAAATAACGATATTCCTACATCAGTGAGAATAGCGATATTCCTACATCAGCAGAAATAACAATATTCCAGAAATAACAATATTCCTACATCAGTGGGAATAACAATATTCCTACATCAGCAGAAATAACGCTATTCCAGAAATAACGATATTCCTACATCAGTGAGAATAACAATATTCCTACATCAGCAGAAATAACGATATTCCAGAAATAACAATATTCCTACATCAGTGGGAATAACAATATTCCTACATCAGTGAGAATAACAATATTCCTACATCAGTGAGAATAACAATATTCCTACATCAGCAGAAATAACGCTATTTCAGAAATAACGATATTCCTACATCAGTGAGAATAGCGATATTCCTACATCAGCAGAAATAACGATATTCCAGAAATAACAATATTCCTACATCAGTGGGAATAACAATATTCCTACATCAGCAGAAATAACGCTATTCCAGAAATAACAATATTCCTACATCAGTGAGAATACATCAGAGCCCCTCCTATCTCAGCCATAATATGCGTTTACGTTTACATTGTGTTCATACCCAGGAGCTCGTAGAGGGACATAACGATGTTCTCCCACACATCTCCTGCCTCCTTCCCAGCGGCCTCTGCAAACTGGGCACTACTGCTGTACACATGCAAGTGGTCAATGCAGTTTATCACCAAGGTGATTATACCCTGAGGAACAAAAAAACAGAGAGAGAGAGTAAGAAACAGAAACTCAGCAGACCTCAGATGGGCTGAAGACCCCAGCCGTGGTTACACGATGCTCAGGCTCTTATGACCCTAGGAAAACAGAAACTAAATGAAGAAGACAGATTGGGATTATCTAATGATACCTTTAAAAACTCTGTGACTACAGGAAGGTGTTTACCTCCATAACTGGGCCTGTACCTGGACCTGATCTGTGATGCACACCAGTTCTCCCAGAACTCTAACCACCTACATCACAGTCTGGTGCAGCTTAGCCTCCAAACAGGATATTCACAGACTGAAGTGTATGAGAGTCTGCAAAAAAGATCTGTGTTCTGGTCCTGCACACATGATTAGACCTGCCCACGCTGTTAGACCCGCCCATGCTGCTGGACCCGCCCATGCTGCTGGACCCGCCCACTTTGACAATAAAGCCTGATTCAGATTTATTTTTTTGAGGAGCAGTATCAAGTAAAAACTGTAAAAACAGGGAATAAATGTCACATACAAAGTTAGAACAATAGATTTTAATAATAATTTTGAAATAAAACAACAAAAGTTAAAAAGAAAATAAGAATCTCCTCAAAGGTGAACTTTTTAATTACCTCTTCCTGGAACAGGTTCTGTTTGTTCTGCAGAGCTTGGACACTGTTCTGTTTTGCCTCATGATCCTGGCTTTTATCAGGTGACTGGAAGTAACCAATCAGATCCTGCAGGCTCAAACGCAGTGTCTCTATTGGTAGATCTGTGGTTGGAATGTTTGTTCTCTGGTTGAGCTCGTCCAAATCCCTGGACAAGAACAAAATTAAATATATTCATGAAATCAGAACGAGTTCATTCAAGAAGCTTGGCTTTAATTAAGATGCTCTGACAGACATAAAGGGTATGCAACAACAATGAATTAGAAGTCTCCTCAGAGCTGGAGCAAAGTGAGCCAATGAGCAGTCTACAGCGAAGAGCTTTGTTCAGAACCCTAACATAAGCCAACACTGCATTACAGTGCACGTGAAACAGTGTAGAATGGTGCATCAGTGATCACCTGCTAGTAACACTACAGGATAACTGATCAATACATCTGATCTCAATGACTCTGGGAGAAATCTGTCTACACAGCCATTCTCCCTGGAGTCTCCCGGGCGTCTCCCTGGTTACCTTATAAAGCGCCTGAAGAGGAGGCTGGTGCTACGTATGAGCTCCGCGGTTTGAGCCTCCTCCCTCTGAGAGCGAGAGAGTGTGAGACCATCATCCATGTGACCCTCGGAGTGCAGCAGGGCCTGGAAGAGAGGCATTACTCATTAACATTTCTAATTAATATTACTAACTCATTACCATTACTCATTACCATTTTTAACACATTAAAATTACTAACTCATTAACATTACACATAAACTTATTAGCATTACTCATTAAATATTACTAACTCCAACATTACATATTACCATTACTAACTCATTACCATTAATAACACATAAAAATTACTAACTCATTACCATTACACAATAACAATACTAACTCATTACCATTACTGGTCTGGTGGTTGGGGAACTGGTTCAATTCCTAGGCCCTAACCCTTGAGCAAGGCACTTAACCCCAACTGCTTCCAGAGCGCAGTGCACCACAGCCTCCTAGTGCTCACTAGTGTGTACGTGTGTGTGTGTAAATCACAATTGACAAAATGGCAACTTAACTCATCGTTCCTATAAAATCCTTTCATGCCAAAAATTATATAAAGATCATGGATATGGAAATGCATAAATATAGATGTATTTTTAATTGGATGGTTTGTTCTAGTGACACGATCCTGATGCTTGTGCTACTATATTGCTTGACTGTGCTTCTATATTATATTATACAGACCGGTATCTCTCCTCTCATTCCTTTCTAAGATCCTTGAACGGGCTGTACACAACCAGCTATCCTCTTTTCTCTCACAGAACCAGCTTCAGGACCCCAACCAATCTGGCTTCAAGCCGGCACATTCTACGGAAACTGCACTCATTGCAGTAACTGAGAAACTCCATGCGGCTAGAGCCACTGGACTATCATCAGTTCTGATTCTGCTTGACCTTTCGGCGGCCTTTGACACAGTCAATCACGACATCCTCCTGTCCATCCTCTCAGGCCTTGGTATCACTGGCAATGCATGGACGTGGTTTGCATCCTACCTGGAGGGTCGTTCCTACCAAGTAACATGGGCAAGATCAACATCCACGCCATGCAAACTCTCCACCGGTGTTCCACAAGGCTCAGTGCTGGGTCCACTTCTTTTTTCCCTTTATACCTGCTCTCTGGGTGAGTCAATCTCTGCACATGGCTTCTCTTATCACTGTTATGCGGATGACACCCAGCTCTTCTTTTCCTTCCCACCCTCTGACACACAGGTTTCAGCTCGAATCTCTGCATGTCTGAAAGACATTGCCTCTTGGATGGCAGCTCACCACCTAAAGCTTAACCCAAGCAAGACAGAGATGCTGTACATCCCTGCAAGAGCCAGTCCTCATCGTGATCTTTCTATCTCATTCGAGAACACCGTGATCACTCCATCCATGGAAGCGCGTAGCCTTGGTGTAGTTGTCGACAATCAACTCTCCTTCACGGCCCACGTTGCTAACACAACACGATCATGCAGATTCGCCCTTCACAACATTCGGAGGATTCGGCCATTTCTCTCTAGGGAGGCCACTCAGGTCCTTGTCCAGTCCCTTGTTATCTCAAGACTGGACTACTGCAACTCCCTTCTGGCTGGTCTTCCTATGCATGCCATCAAACCCCTGCAACTGATCCAGAACGCTGCAGCTCGGCTGGTCTTCAACCTTCCCAAGTTCAGCCATGTCACTCCCTTGCTGTGCTCCCTCCACTGGCTTCTGGTGCTGGCCTACAAAGCAAAGAATGGTCCAGCTCCTCCTTACTTGATGGCCATGGTAAAACCCAGATGCATACCTAGAGCCCTCCGCGCCTCAAGTATGTCTCGTCTTGACCCTCCATCATCCAGGACACATGGGAGAAAAGCATCCAGACTTTTCTCTGTCCTGGCTCCAAGGTGGTGGAATGAACTTCCCTTGTGTGTCCGAACATCGGAGTCACTTGCTGTCTTCAGACGCCGACTGAAGACCCACCTCTTTCAAGTGCACTTTGCATAATTATGCTTTGTCTATTGTACTTTATCGTCTCTTTCCTCAGGTATTGTGCATAATTGGGTTAAAGGAATTGTTTACTGTCTTTTTCCTCAGGGGATGTGTATATTCAGGTATAATTGTTAGGTATCATTTGACTTTCGTCTAGTGGTTTTTCCAGCTTAGAGTACCTTGTGTTCAGGACTATCTATTCTACCTTGGAGATTCCAAGCAACTACATAGCACTTTTGTAAGTCGCTCTGGATAAGAGCGTCTGCTAAATGCCATAAATGTAAATGTAAATGTATATTCTGATATTCTATTCTAATATTCTGTTCGATCCGATCTGTGTGTACCTGCCTCCACTGGCGTCTGGCTCCTCCTCTCGGAGGGCTGGACTCACCTGGGAAGGTGGGTTTACCTGTTTCTGAGGGCCTGTATCCGTCATCCTCTTGGAGTCCCCAGTCTGGTAGGAGAGCCACAGACCGGTGTCCACGTGCTGGACGAAGCAGATGGAGTCTCCGTACTTCACCTCAGCGGGACCCATCCCGTCCCTCTCCTGGGTCCTGTCAGCACATTCCTGACCACCGTCCTGCAAACACCCGGGTCCTGTCATCACAGTCCTGACCACCGTCCTATAAACACCTGGGTCCTGTCAGGACTGACCTGACCAACATTATGTAAACACCCAGGTCCTGTCAGCACAGTCCTGACCACCATCCTGCAAACACCCAGGTCCTGTCAGCACAGTCCTGACCACCATCCTGCAAACACCCAGGTCCTGTCAGCACAGTCCTGACCAACATCCTGTAAACACCCGGGTCCTGTCAGCACAGTCCTGACCACCGTCCTGCAAACACCCGTGTTCTGTCAGCACAGTCCTGACCACTGTCCTGCAAACACCTGGGTCCTGTCAGCACAGTCCTGACCACCGTCCTGTAAACATCCGGGTCCTGTCAGCACAGTCCTCCCCAATGTCCTGCAAACACCCATGTCCTGTCATCACAGTCCTGACCAACATCCTGTAAACACCCTGGTCCTGTCAGCACAGTCCTAACCACTGTCCTGCAAACACCTGGGTCCTGTCAGCACAGTCCTGACCACCGTCCTTCACTAGGCTTCACACCCACACACTAAAACGTTCTGACCTTCGTTGGCCGGAGACAGAAGGCGGTGGCTGTGACATCAGCATGGTCTCTCTCCACCAGCTGCACTCCTCCACCCGACTCCAGGCTCAGATACGTTCCCGTAGTCACATGATGTAGGCGGAAGGGTTGCCCCCAGCGGACGTGACTTCCGCTCCAGCTAAGGAACAACCCCACACACACACACCCACACACACCCACACCCACACCCACACCCACATCCATCCCCATATGGACAACAGGGTCTAACGTTAACAAGGTTTATGTATTGCTGAGCACAGATAGAAGTAACACAGTTTCCATCCGTGTTAATTGCCCCACTGTGTTACTCACGAGACACGTAACATTTCGATCCTCCAGAGAGAGCGAGCTTGAGATGAGACTGAGCCGCCTTCAAAATGAACGGATCTAAAAGTACAGTGGAGATGTGTGAGAAAGCAGGAGAAAAGAGAGAGACGTCAAACACGGAACCAAACAGACCAAGACTGCTAATGCTGTATTCAAACTCCATTAACACTGAGCTGAACGTTGGCACAGAGGTTCAGTGTGCTTGTCTCTGGTCAGTCCAGGGAATCATTTAATGCATCCTGTAACCTGCCAATCACCTAAAGCAGCCAATCAGGGCATCTGTTGCTAACCTGTGCTCCTCCTCCCTATGTCCAGCAGGTGTGGTGGTCAGACACTCGTCCGCGTGGCCGTGCAGCAGCCGCAGGGTGTCGCCTCCTCGCAGGTGACCTGCAGGTCAAACGCTCTCTCAGAAAGACATCTTTACAAAAACAGCAGGTGAGTGGGGGTGTGACGGGAGTGTGACGGGGGTGTGAGGGGGGTGTGACGGGGGTGTGACGGGGGTGTGGGGGGGGGGGGTGTGACGGGGGTGTGTGACGGGGGTGTGTGACGGGGGTGCGACGGGGGTGTGGGGAGGAGCTGGATTACCCTGCGCCTGGGCAGCACCCGAGCAGACGAGAGCCACCCTCCACCGCGTGTGTCTGAACGCTGCATCCACAGTCGGACCTGCACCCTCAGTACTGCCCTCAACAGCCCAGGACACATGCTGGACGGGGAGAGAAAGAGGGAGAGAGGGAGAGAGGAGGTGGGGGGGGGGGCGTGTTACAGAGTGACAATATGACAGGAACACTGAACTGTAAGTAGCGAGGCAAAAACACTGACACAAGGAAGTAGAGTGAGACTGAGAGAATGAGACAGAGAATGAGCGAATGAGAGACAGACTGAGAGAATGAGACAGACTGAGAGAATGAGGGACAGACAGAGACAGACTGAGAGACAGATACTGAGAGACAGATACTGAGAGACAGATATTGAGAAAATGAGACAGAATGAGAGAAGAACATGAGAGAATGAGAAGAGACTGAGAGAATGAGAGACAGAGACTGAGAGAATGAGACAGAACATGAGAGAATGAGAAGAGACTGAGAGAATGAGAGACAGAGACTGAGAGAATGAGACAGAACATGAGAGAATGAGAGACAGAGACTGAGAGACATAATGAGAGAATGAGTGGATACAGTGAGACAAGCAGTATGGACTCACGAGGTATCTCTCAGAGGAGACGCTGATAAAGATGATGTCATCGCCCACTCTGACCTTCTCACCCTCTGACCTCTGCTTAGAGGCAGGATGGACAATCCACCAACACGCTTCACCTGAGGCTGCACGAGAAGTTGGGTAATAACAACACACGTAAACATGCATAAAACATACAACTAAGAGTTAGACCGGATCGTATCAATGAAACTCAGGGCAAACCTGCTCCTCAAACGTTGCTACTCTTCTGGAGACTAGATTATATCTTTTAATGCTGTTTGGGTCTCACACAAATACAGTGTTTACAGAGACCAATGTGTCACAACAAAGTGTCAAGACATGAAAAGCAGCACTGTATTATCCTGATAGCCAGTGAGTCTTGTCCTGTGTGACTGTGCCACTTACAGTGTATTTCATGTGTAGTTCATGTTGCATTTTACATGTAATTTGCATGTAGTTCGTGTGTAGTTCACATGTAGTTTATGTTGTTCTTGTTTTGGTCTAATGAATCTCACACTGGTTGCTCACTTACGTAGCCCTGTGTGTTTTCTAGTCTGCTTTGTTGTATCTCTTTGCAGTGCTGGGGGTGCAGTGCTGGGGGCACAGTGCTGGGGGCGCAGTGCTGGGGGCGCAGTGCTGGGGGTGCAGTGCTGGGGGCGCAGTGCTGGGGGCGCAGTACTGGGGGTGCAGTGCTGGGGGCGCAGTGCTGGGGGCGCAGTGCTGGGGGTGCAGTGCTGGGGGTGCAGTGCTGGGGGCGCAGTGCTGGGGGCGCAGTGCTGATGGTGCAGTGCTGGGGGTGCAGTGCTGATGGTGCAGTGCTGATGGTGCAGTGCTGATGGTGCAGTGCTGGGGGTGCAGTACAGTGCTCTGGGTTGCCTCATGTTAAGACAGAAACATTTGAAGTACATTTGAAGTACTGACGATCAGCACGACTGGACTTGACATGACATGTTTTTTTCTGTTTGTGTCTCACCTCCAAGGTCGTTCTGGAGACCAACATCAAACGCTAGCTTATCGGAGGAGATCCCGAAGGACGTCAGACAGCTCAGATACTAGAACATGAGGAAGGAGGTGTCAGTCCTCACTGTCTGCCAATCACTGTCCAATAACCAATTAAAATGCTGTATAATGTTCAGGGACATTGCGATTGGCTTTACCATGTTGCTGTGGGCGTGTCTGAGCAGAACAGCCTGGCCGTAGAGGAGAGTGCGGCAACCAATGGCCTTGGCTGGCTAGAAGAAAACCACAAAAGCAGACATTAACCATCAGGACAGGACATTAGTCACATGTAATTATGCTAGTATGTGTATTAATGCATGAGTGAATATGTAATGCATCATATTGATGAGGAGGGATCCAGACACGGCCCTCACCTGCAGCTTCTCACGGCTGGTGAGCATTTCTTGCAGAGCTCGAACAGAGACACACTGGTCCAGCACGAACACACACAGAGAGAGATCTGCCGGCACATTCTGAGAAAGGAAAACAAACAGCGTCATCAAACCTGAACGTCACCATGGCTTCACCTCAGACAACCTGTTAGCACACGTCAGCGCATGTTAGCATGTTAGCACAGTTAACACTAATGAAAATAAGTTAAGGACGGCTGACATCAGAGGAGTGCTTCTAATGTAAATAAATGTGTTGGATTAATGTAAGGATGCTTTTGCATCTTCAGAAAGGCACTCAAATGTAGACGAGTGTGTGTGCGTGTAATATCTGTGTTCCAGATCTAGCCAGTGCAAGGTGTCACCCCCCCTCTCCCGCTAGGTGGGCTCAGACAGGTGAAGACCCCCCCAGGTGGGCTCAGACAGGTGACCCCCCCCCCAGGTGGGCTCAGTCAGGTGACCCCCCCCCCCCAGGTGGGCTCAGACAGGTGACCCCAGGTGAGATGCGTGTGTTTCACCTTCAAGTTGGAAGTTGGTTCAAGGAAGCAGAGGCGGTTGCCATAGCCACGAGAAGCCAAACACAACTCCTGCTGAAGAGGACCAGCTGCACAGCTACGAAACACGAGTTCATCCGACTACACCATGAGACAGAGAGAGAGAGTGAGAGACACAGAGAGAGAGGCACGCAGAGACACACAGAGAGACACACACACATACACACAGACACACACAGTTGCATTAATAGTCTTGCACGTGTATTTTATCTTCAGACCTGGACACCTGCTTCTAGGCACTGGGGCACCTCAGCTCATTTAACTTCCACACAAAATTATTCCCGTCAGATTAATACTTGGAATGGTTAGTTCTGATATGCCAGCATGGAGAAGACCAATACAATACAAAACCAAAGATTTAAAAGTTCAAAATATACGTGTAGTTTATAAAAATGTCTCTTATGTAAAAGGCAGGTAGCTACCAAATCTCCACTCAATCGATATCTAAACGTGGTTAACAGTATGGCCATAGAAGGCCTGAATGTGGAGATATTATTAGACAGTCAAACAAGGAGAATTCCAACACCTCTCTGCTGTCGCATGAGGTTCTGGCCGGCTGCTATCAGTACATTACTGATACAGAAACACAGAAACACACAGACCAGACACCTGACCCCACATGGAGGGTCCTGTCTCTTTATCAACACTGTAAACGCACGGGCCCCAGACCCTCTCTGCCAATATGCCTCGTTTGTTCTTTAACGAATCAGATCACAAATTAATAATCATTTTATTCCTTCTAATATTTGCAAGAGAGAAAGAGAGAGAGAGAGATAGAGAGAGGGAGATGACAGAGTTTAAAGGTAACAACACTGAACCTAGTCCTCTGATATTAAGATGGAGTTCAGAGATACACCTCCATCTGCCTCCGCACTGCACAGAGCAGAATGCCACTGCACTCAATTTTAACATTGTCAAAAGTGCGTGTTTTGTATAAAGGCTGCGAGACAAAATGAGCCATAATCATAATAATATAATCTCATTAATAAATAGATCACAATAATTGAATTAATATTCCTATAATCTCTTGATATAATCACATTAATATAATCTCGTGGCTACTACATTGACTACCTCTTTTTTACGTCAAAGATTTAAGTCCAAGTTTTGTACATTTGTTATTTGTGTTAGGGAAATTTGCTAATGTCATTTAATATTTAGTACATGTTCTTCTGACTAGCAGAATTGTTATTGAGTTTGATCAGTGATTCATTTCAGTGGTTCATTTGTAATCATGTCCTTGTCTGTGTGTAACGGGCGCCAGGAGAATGTGTAAAGACAGAAGTTACTCCTAACTTGTTTGTACATTTGTATGAAGTAGCTAACTTAAATAAAACCTCTTGTTTTTGACGGTTGTTGGTTACCAACAGCTTTTTGCGACTACGTCACCAGCAAGTGAACAAACACGAATTTAACAGCGAAAATGATTTCCACACTTACTGTACGGAGAAACTGGATCTCGTCCCGTGCGTCTCCAGGAGGCACCATGATTCCCGACGGTCTCGTGCGAGTGTTTCCTCCGTGCAGGCGAGAGGACTGCGGCTCCGGGCGCGTGCGGCTGCAGGTGGAGCCGCGCGCACTGATGCACGCACCCAGCACCACTGATAACGCAGCAGGACTGGTGGTGTCACTGTACTGGTGGAGTCGCTGCGCGTACTGATTTAAAGACGGTTAGATTTTTTCCTGTTTAAAGGTCAAACCATGGACGTAATTTTGATTTCAAAAGTGGGGGGGACATGAATTCGTCGCTATATAAATATTTGGTTTTAACCGTAAAAACTGGAGGGGACTTTTGAAAAAGTGGGGGGGACATGTCCCCCCCCCCCCCCCCCCGCAAATTACGTCCGTGGGTCAAACAGTAACTTCATCTCGCTGGTGATGCCAGTTGTATGTCAAATATAACTTTACATTGTTAGATATTGAGGTCACGACAGTCCTCGCAAAAGCATCCCATTAAGATCCAACTGGCACTCCTCCGATGTATTTGGGCTCAGTTGATTAACTGAATACTTTTTTACTCAATAAGCGTTAAAACTCGTGTAATTATGTTTTTCGAACACGTCAATCAAGTGTATTCAGTGCATCGCACATTAGAACTCACAGAAGTGCATTGTTTAATGTTATAAATATAAGAATGTACTTATTTACATTCATCATAAATCCAACTTACGTAGCTTTTAATGATCAGCACACTCAATATTTGCGTGTATTATCAAAATTCCCAACTGAACTTTAAGCTAAATGTTCTTACCCCTCCCTCCATTAAGCCTGGTATATGTAACATATGTAATATGGTATATGTTTCGTCCTGGAATTACAAGAGGCTCGTATTTGTTAACGTAATAACTGTTCATTCAGACAGATATTTGTTGTGAAACGAAGTAGTTACAATTTCAACATTTTCAAGTACTTTAGCCTAAATTCCAGCACTTTTCAAATCTGAAAAAGCAACATTAAAATTCGTCAGGTAAATGTTCATTCCCCTGTTTTTTATTACCACATATCGTTTCGGACAACACTGCGCGGCAAGTATTTAAACGCTTCCGCCGTTCGCGCAGGTTTAAGAGAACCAAGTTAGCCTAACCGCTAACGGCTAATAAAATAATTTAAGCAACACCTATGTAAGAGGTGAGTAACATTAAAGCAACGAAAAACCACAGTTAAGCAAATATTACCATGTGGAAGTCAGTTTAAACTCAGAAGAGTGTTTACCAGTATACCTGTCTTTCACTCACACTAACAGAACATATACTGCCGAACTGAACCTTTTGGGGCGGTCTGCCGACTCAAAGAGCCAATCAAGAATAAGCAAGGAAATATCTTCACGCTGTAAAGCAAAATGCATTTTTGTGATTGGTACAGAGATAATAAAAAAAGCCGTTGCTTGCATTGTGCTTGGGGGGGCAAAGACACAATTTGGGGGGGCAATGCCCCCCTCTGCCCCCCCCTAGCGCCGGCCCTGCATATACATTTTATATTTAATTTTATGGTGTTACATCTGTAAAACTGGCTGTTTGTATCTATATGGCTAAAATGATTTTGAAGTAGACTCAACAAAATTTAAACGAAAAGTTGCACGGAGATGCTTTTTTGGCAAACCACCTGCTGAGAAACGCACACCCCTCTTAATTCTAGCTGCACTGGTGTTACATTCATGAAACTCATGGAGTCAACATGAATTGTTCCTAACTGTATACCTCTAAAGTGATTTTGAGCTATGATCAACAGAGAGTGAGTTCCCGAGAAGGGGATGAATCTGACGGCGGGGTGTTGAATTCGGCACAACACCTGTTCTGATGCATGCTCGTCTTCTCGATTCTGGATTATGCTGTTTATATCAAATTTTGATCTACAAGCGCGTGTCTGTCTCCGTTACTTCACACCAATCAAACACGCTTGATTTTGGCAGCTATTAACATGCTGATCACTGATCGGATTGAAACTTGTTAATCCTCATCTGTAGACTTACCGAAATGTCAATCACAGAATGTTCGTGTCAAGATGTTATATAGAAGTTATAGTCTAGAAGTCTCTTATAAATTATTATAAGTCTATTATACATTGATTTTACAAATGTTTTTACAATTTAAATATTCACTTGAGTAAGAATATGAAATTAGGATTATGAAATTATGATTTGTGTGAACTAGAACAGTACCCAGTATCTAGATGCAACTCACTTTTTAAATTAAATTAGTTATAGGCAGTATTTTGATTATCTGTGAACATAAAGTGTGTATCTGTATCATCCAGAAGAGTGCAATTTCAAGCTTTGTGCAACATGAATTATTTCAAATGAACTGGAATTGATAATTAACATACTTCAGATTTAAGCTTCAGAGGGGATTTTATTTCACACTGACAAGTTGTGTTCAACCGTGAAGTCTTCCTGTCAAAGCAACAGTGCTACAGTGTTTTTGATGTTAGACATTGCAGGAAAGGTTACATAAACCATGCCCTCCCCAGCTCTTAAACACAAACCATGACCCAATACCATGTTCTAGCATTCACACTGTATTCTCCCAAGCCACAAAAATCAAATTAGGATTTGAATTTGCGAGCACAAGTGAACCTCAAATGCTTCCAATCATTGTATTACTCACACATGAATGTGCAGGTTATACATGTTTCAGTGGTCCACATTTAGGACCGAGGACACAAATGTACACAACACACTGGTACACACACAAATGTACACAACACACTCCAAGGGTCTCTGGGAGCATTAGGGTCGGTTTCTCTTTGCAGATTAAGTCTAAGTCCGAGATCCAGTGATGGAAATTCCCTACAGGCACTACAGTTTAGTCCAGGACTACGTAACCAGCCCTCAGTGTAGTACTAGGCCATGTGTGTGTAGCACTGCTGATGCATTCAGCACTAAATTGTGATATCTGGGGCTCAAACTTCATTAATGGCAAAAAAACAAGAATATTTTTTAAAGCGCAGTAAATCTAATTAATGTATGTCCTGAACGCCCTGGTCTGGTTTCTGGTCCTGAACGTCCTGGTCTGGTTTCTGGTCCTGTGTGTCCTGGTCGGGTTTCTATACAGAGTGCTGAAATTTCACCAGTAAACTAAACACTCCTGAATTTGATAACCAAAATCATTAAGATTTGCCTCCTGTATTTCAGCTTCATATATTTGATTTGCATCATCCTGTAAATTCTGTGCTTTTATGGAACATTCTCTGGGTTTTGATGAAGGAGATTGAGGGTCAAGGGTCAAGCTCAGGCAACAGCCAGGTTAAAGGTCGCTCTCGCCGTAGAGGGCGGTGGAGAAGGAGGTGTAGTCGAGGGCCCCGGGGACGGCCCCAGGCCCTTTATATGGTGGCATCCTCGTGATGCAGTACTCAGCCTGGTCGTGAGGAAGATCCCTTCTCAGCTCTTCTATGAGGATGTACGGCTGGGGGAGACGAGGAGAAATCACCACACACACACACACACACACACACACACACACACATTACAACTCCCACAGTCACCAAGCTAACTGTCATATTATCTGTCACCCAGCTAACTCTGTCTGAGGATGTGAGGCCTGAATGTAAAGAGAAAGCTATTAACACAAATGTAACATAAAACAGACCCAAGATATTAACATAACAGCAGTAACACACACATACACATACACACACACACACACACACACACCTTGTCTGCAGCGAGGATCTTAAAGGATGCCACGACCTGATCTGCAGTGTCTGTGTCTGCCGTCTCTCGGGTCATGAAGTCAATGAAGGATTGGAAGGTCACGACCCCTGTCGCATTGGGGTCGACTAGCATCATGATGCGGGCAAACTCCACCTCACCCTGACACACACACACACACACGTGCACACACACACACATACACATGAACACACACACACACACATGCACACAGATTTTTTTTGAAAAACAATAAGGTTTGCATTATTAAAATCAGCAAAATTTTAATAATTATAATAAAACACATCTAGCCTAACTACCTTCCACTACATAGAGTGATTATATTGAGTAAGACAAACATGGATCTACATCATTTAAATATCCTGTAAGGGTTTATTTTGGTAAATAATTTTTGCATAATTGCATAATGATCCCTCAGGCTCCCATACTGAAAATATAAAAAAGGCAAACCTAACTTAGGAAATCTTACTAGTAAACCCCCAGGAGAACTTGGGCCCAACATGAGCGTTTCCCATTCAAATATGTCCTGAATATGTCTACACACAAGGGGGCGCTGTTAGACTGCGCTGTTAGTTAATGAGTGTTAGATGTGCACGTGCCTACCAGGTCGTAACCCATGGAGATGAGACAGGCCCTAAAGTCATCGGTGTCCATTGCTCCATTCTTCTTCTGTATCATGGGGTGGAGAGGAAGATCCAGAAATGAGGAAGAGGAAGAGAGTGAAGAGGAAGAGAGAGAACTGTACCCAGCACAAACACACATGTCGTAGGCTTAGAGACTGATCTGAGGTCAGTACCCGGTCAAAATGCTTGAAGGACGAGCGGAACTCGTTCATCTGCTCCTGAGTGATGCCTTTAGCATCACGAGTCAAAATCTGGGTCTCCACCTCGTTGATCGTCCGGGCGACCGTCGTCAGCAGCGACTCCCATCCAACACGGATATGCTGCAGAGAGACAGAGACACGGACAAGCTGATGGAAGGATGGACAGAGACACGATCCGGAGAGAAGACAGTCTAGTCTACATTTGTCTGCTGGTCTGCATTAGTCTACATAAGTCTGCTGGTCTGCATTAGTCTACATTAGTCTGCTGGTCTGCATTAGTCTACATTAGTCTGCTGGTCTACATTAGACTACTAATCTATTTTGATGTAGTAGTCTACATTAGTCTTCTAGTCCACTATCTCCATGGTGTGTCTGGGGTGTGTGTGTGTATATCTCCAAGGTGTGGCTAGTGTGTGTGTGTGTGTGTGTGTGTGTGTGTGTGTGTGTGTGTGTGTGTGTGTGTGTGTGTGTGTGTGTGTGTGTAAAGCGCTTTGTGACAACATGTGTTGTGAAAAGCGCTATACAAATGAACTTTGATTGATTGATTGATTGTGTGTGTACCTCCATGATGTAGTTGGTGTGTGTGTGTGTGTGCGTGTGTGTGTGTGTGTGTGTGTGTGTACCTCCATGATGTAGTTGGTGTGTGTGTGTGTGTGTGTGTGTGTGTGTGTACCTCCATGATGTAGTTGGTGTGTGTGTGTGTGTGTGTGTGTGTGTGTGTGTGTGTGTGTGTGTGTGAGTGTGTACCTCCATGATGTAGTTGGTGTGTGTGTGCATGTGTGTGTGTACCTCCATGGTGTAGTTGGTGTGTGTGTGTGTGTGTGTGTGTGTACCTCCATGGTGTAGTTGGTGTGTGTGTGTGTGTGTGTGTGTGTGTGTGTGTGTGTGTGTGTGTGTGTACCTCCATGGTGTAGTTGGTGTGTGTGTGTGTGTGTGTGTGTGTGTGTGTGTGTGTGTGTGTGTGTACCTCCATGGTGTAGTTGGTGTGTGTGTGTGTGTGTGTGTGTGTGTGTGTGTGTGTACCTCCATGGTGTAGTTGGTGTGTTTGTTGTCAAATATAAGTGCCTCCTGAATGAGTTGATGGTCTCCCTCTAGCTTGTCGATGTTGCTCTTGTAGCTGACGATCACATGTTCATACTGCTTCAGCTGGGTCATCTGGTCCTCCAAAGTCCCGCCCATCTCCAGAGAGCATCGCCCAATCTCCTGTCACGTCACGAACACATGACATGTGACACATGACGCGTGTCTTCATCGCTTCTCCACCTCAGACATGCTGGACTGGTAACCAGCCGCCTCCAGCACTGCACATCCATATGTAACTATGGCTGTGTTCGAAATAGACTACTACATACTGGATACTGCATACTGGACTCAGTATATACTGGATACTGCATACTGGTCCTCGTAGTAGTATGCAGTACAGTTTCCAGTATGCGACAAAAGCAAAGCACATTCCGGGGTCACGTGAACGTAGCGTTGCATGATGGGATGCAGTACTCCACGAAGATAGCTCTGTTCGCGTACTGGAATATTTTGCGGAAGTAGTAGGTCATCCGGGTATGTTTCACGTACTGGAAAATTTCATTTTGGTCACATACTGCATACGGCATACTGATTTGGGGCTCGATCAGTACGCCAGTAGTATGTAGTAGGCTATTTCGAACACAGCCTATGTTTCACAGGTGTGTTACTCCATCAGGTGTAGCGGGACCCGCTCACCTCCATCCGGGTCTGGATCCAGGGGCCGATGAGGTTGGCTTGGGTGGCAAACTGACGTCGCAGCCGCTCATTAGCATGTTGTCGTGCTAACTCCTCCTGCAGGGAGCTGTCTCTGAGGAACCAGCTTCTTCACCTGCACACACAAAACAATACATACAGATGTACACACACTCAAACGTTTCCCTAAAAGTGTGTGTGTGTGTGTGTGTGTGTGTGTGTGTGTGTGTGTGTGTGTGTGTGTGTGTGTGTGTGTGTGTGTGTGTGTGTGTTGCAAACCTTATCCCACTTGCTGAGCATATCTTCAGGGCTGATGGTGCTGTAAGGGTTCGTAAGATCACCACGGATACCGTAACTGTGGACGATCTTCTGTACTTCCTGCAGGATGCCCAAGATGGCCGATCTCTCCCCGTCCGCCTCTGGGAGAGTCGCCTTGAACTGCTCATGTGCTGCCATCAGAGTCTACGCACCAGAGAGGGGAGGAGGAGGAGGAGGAGGAGGAGGAGGGAGGAGGAGGAGTAAAGAGAGGGAAAGAGAGACAGGGAGAAGGGAGAGAGAATGAGAGAGAGAGAGAGAGAGAGAGAGAGAGTGTGTGTGTGTGTGTGTGTGTGTGTGTACCTGGACTCTGTGTGTGTGTGTGTGTGTGTGTGTGTGTGTGTGTGTGTGTGTGTGTGTGTGTGTGTGTGTGTGTGTGTACAGTGGGATGCGAAAATTTGGGCTTTATAAAGGTAAATGTTCCTGATTTACCTGATTTACCTTTATAAATCATTGAATGTTTGGATTTAAAAATTCAGTTAAATATCATATAGGGGACAAACACAGTGATATTTGAGAGGTGAAATTAAGTTTATATGATTTACAATAAGTGTGCAATAATTGTCTAAACAAAAATAGGCAGGTGCATAAGTTTGGGCACTGTTATCATTTTATTGATTTCAAAACCTTTAGAACTAATTATTGGAACTCAAATTTGGTTTGGTAAGTTCAGTGACCCTTGACCTCCATACACAGGTGACTCCAATTATGAGAAAGGGTAGTTAAGGGTGGCAATTGTATGTTTTTCTCCTCTTTGCATCTTCTCTGAAGAGTCGCAGCATGGGAGATTCAAAACAACTTTCAATTGACCTGAAAACAAAGATTGTTCACAGTCATGGTTTAGGGGAAGGATACAGAAAGCTATGTCAGAGATTTCAGCTTTCAGTCTCCAGTGTGAAAAACATTGTGAGAAAATGGAAGAAGACATGTACAGTTCAAGTCAAGGCTTGAAGTGGCAGACCAAGCAAAATCTCGAATAAACAGAAGCGAAGGATGTTGAGAACAGTCAGTCAACCCACAGACCAGCACCAAAGAACTACAACATTCAGTCAACCCACAGACCAGCACCAAAGACCTACAACATTCAGTCAACCCACAGACCAGCACCAAAGACCTACAACATTCAGTCAACCCACAGACCAGCACCAAAGACCTACATCATGTTGCTACTGATGAAGTCACTGTGCATCGTTCAACTATTCTGCACACTTTACACAAGGAGATGCTGTGTGGGAGAGTGATGCAGAGGAAGCCTTTTCTCCACCCACATCACAAACAGAGCTGCTTAAGGTGCTGAAGCACATTTGGACGAGCCAGCTTCATTTTGGAGTAAGATGCTGTGGACTGATGAAACTAAAATATAGTTATTTGGCCATAACAAGGGCCGTTATGCATGGAGGAAAAAGAAC